>NC_056739.1:731064233-731150198 GCF_019279795.1 Protopterus annectens
ATGTCAAGATTCGACCCTTACTTCCTTACAAACACTCCGTTAACATGACACTACAATTAATTAATTAGTCTGACTATATGGTAACGTACACGTTACACATGAGAACTAATCATGTATGTGTTCGACATGATTCATTTACAAATAGACCGGTTTATTAATAGGTGTTGCCATTGCAGGCAGATCACAGGGATAATTCCCTGTGTTAGACAGTCCTCACATTTGATTTATTCAGCACAGCAATGACTTCGGACATTGTACACACTTCTGCGTTTTAGCAATATTGCCCCTTTCCTCTTATGCACTACCTATTATTCTATCTACTGTCAAGGTTTGTAAGGGCACATTCATGTGTTTATAACTGCAAATGGAATGAATATGTTACAGGGAATGTACTTCTACATATAGATGTATGCATGTGTGCATGCGTACATACATATAACTAACTCGCTGGCCTCCATGTGGCGGTCAATTAGAACCAGGCCATCCAACCATGAGACGCCTGGATCCATAATCACATACCCATGATTCCTCGACCCCACCCAAGTTCGACATACATGCAATCCATCCATTATCCAGATGTTTCACAGCCATGACACACCACCACACATTGCCTTCCCCCCAGCGTAAGGGGCCCTACACCTATGTTGTCCCAACAAATATATTATCATGCTCTCCCACCATTAAGTCCTTGAACATACCTGCCCTTGCTTGTGTAATGCATGGGAATCCAAATATCCTGTCAATTTTTGGTAGTCCCACTGGGGACTGCCATCTGATTGTTTGTAAAGTAGACTTAGCAGATCAACAATGTTACTCCCACTGGTAATATCCTGCCTGTGGTGTGAGTAGCAATGCTTTGCTCACTCCTGGCCAGTTGTTATGACATACACTGACAGCACTGTATAATACCATAGTTGCTGTTGATTCCCTTCTCATCCCTTGTCTATGCTTTATTGTTACGACGTTCACTCTTCATATATATATATATATATATATATATATATATATATATATATATATATATAAATATATATATATATGTATGTGTATATATATATAATTGATATGTAATTTATTATTGATAGGGTTTTTGATGAACAGGGTGGTGAAATCACCAATAGAGTGGCCCTGTTGGAAGTCTTATGGCAGTTGAGATTGAATGCCATGAGACAACCTGGTATAAATTATTATATTTCAATTAAACCTATTTTAAAACAGAAGGCAAGTTTAGTTTAGCATAAGTTTCATATGGTTACAATTTTAAAATAAATTCATTCAAGGGGTATTGTTATAATTAAGAAATTTTAAATATTAAATATTAATTGTTTTTATGTTAATATTTGATGTTTTCATTAGGATGGTTTATACGGATTTATTGATGTATGTCAGAATTTAATGCAATGGTCAGATTTTTGTGACATCAACTATACCATTCTTTTTTTTAGGATTTCATTGTGTGTATGTGTTTAAATTATTTTGGAGGGAAATTTATGTATTATTCAATTATTCTATTGTTTAATCAATTTGTTTGTATAAAAGGGTTACAATGGATTTTATACACTGACTCTGAAGAAGCCAATTTTGGTGAAAGCGCTTAGTCAGTGACTGTCAATAAACTACCTTCAGTTTACAGCTTGGTGTTATTGCCTGTTTCTTGGGGCAGTTGTCGTGTTCCTGCCTTTTTTCCTTGTGCCCTGTTTTGGGATCCTTTGTCGTTTGTAACATGTGAAAGGTATATATTCCCGATAATGCACATAGGGAGACATGCATCATGGTCAGGTGTTTAATCCCGGGTCATAGGTTATGCAGGACCGGCTGGAGGCTGAGCAGGGGTTGTGGACAACTACTGCTAATGCAACTTGTGTCTGGATGTCTACGGGGCTGGACATCGTGTTGTGCCACCAAGTCTAATCTTTAGAAAAGACACTTATCCCATGAGGGATGTCCAAAAATTGCGGACGCCAGTGACTTCCATTCTTTTGTCTATATGAAAATGAGGGAGGGTTATACATGCATGGGATAACTAGTTTGCAAGCCTGAAACTGCCTAGGGTGAGACTGCCTACTAGATGTGGGTAGGGGACACTATGTGCAGATACTGCTGGCCCAAGCTAGTAGCCCGAGTATGGGTGGTTTTGGTGGACGTTCAGCAAGGGGGGGGGGTGCTGTGGTGGGGATGATGAGTATTCAATTATGTATCCAGGTGTGTAGGGGTTGGATGGCTCAGTTCAGGCCAGACCATGATGTGGGCATGAGCCAGTACCGTTTCTGTACATGTGTATCGCACATTTTAATGTTCATATGTTTGTGGGATTATGTTCTGCAGTATGGCCTGTCAGGGTGTATTGGGGATGTGAATGTATGTTCTTTGGTTTCCTTTTTGATTCACCAACTGCTACCTTGTACACCTCCAGTTCACCTATTGTACATCCGACCCAGTCTCCCCTTGGTGATTTATTACATTACCCATCACCCCCACAAATTCCACATACACACCATCCATCCCTTCTCTGGTTGCTGGCCCATGTCACAGACAGCAGAAGACATTGCATACTCTACATATCTCTGGTACCAATATGGTTGTGAGGACAACCCTAGCATATTTGGTCTTCCACATGCTGTACTTCACGCACATAGGTAAAGCAAATACTTATCTTTCATGACATGGTAGGGTGACCCGGGCAATACCCATTCTTTTTTGGGCCGTCCAGACAAGGATGACTCAGACTGCGAATGGGCAGATATTAGGCGAATGCTCTAACCATTGGGCTTGGCTTAGCAAAGGGCAGCGGCACGCAAACATGCTGCAGTTCACTTCCACTTGGTATAAAAATCAACACTACAATGAAATACGGACACAGGGTTTTAAATGTAATAGTTCTAGGGATGGGAGCTCAGCATTCAGCTATGTGCTTGTGTGTTTACATCTGTGATTTTATTATGTTGTTCGCGGAACTCTCTTATGTGCTTTGCATACATTTCCATATCCATGGACACTGACAGGACTGATTGGTGTTAGAGGCAGGCTGTACTAGTCAGCATTTTAGGTTGTGCGACTGTAGCAGACATGTTCACGCCTCTGTGCAGCACTTAAACATGCCCCCTGTACTTGCGTACATTTCCTGTGCACGTGGATGTCGCGGCAGTACGCCTTCATTAATATGCATATGGTGCTGCTGCGCCATCTCTACGTCGCACGCTCAGTGCATGGCTAATGCCGTCCTTGCGCTGAGCTTTATGAATCCTGAGGTCTTTCTTTTTTTTGGATTTGAAAGAAGATTGAGCTAAAACTAAATATATATTACATTTCCAGTTTTCATTTCCATTTTTATAAGAAAAATGTGTCTCTTGAAGGTATACAACACAGGGATTTTTTAAATTTAAATATTTTATTAAGTTAACTCTCTTTTTTGGGTTACTTAAACCATTAACACTTAATCATAGTAAGTTTAACTCTAAATAATAAAATAATGAAAGGAAAGTTTATATAGTGTAGATTTGGTAACATTAAGAAAAATAGTATAAAAAGGTTGAATATAAGCTTGTGATACTATAAACAAAAAAAGCATCTTAAGCAAAGAAAAAATATTAATAACAAAAAAATCTAAACATGGATCAACAATAATTACTAGTCTTACTTAAGAAAAAAAATCTCAAGGCAAACTATCTCTAACCACCCAAAGAAAAGACTATATATCATATTATGTGAGATCTGCAGTGAAATATTATATATTGGGAACTATACAAAGGAATGAATTTAATTACAATAAATTAATTTTTATCACTGAAAATAATAACATGAAAAAAAAAAATACAAGTATAATGTCCATTAACTCTTCTTTTATCACTGTCACATTACTGTTTGTTTCTTTCTTTACCTCAATGTCTTCATAAAGGTAGAATGGGCGGCCACGGTGGTGCAGTGGTTAGCATTGCCGCCTCACAGCAAGAGGTTCTCCGGTTCGATCCTCGGCTGGGGTGCCTTCTGTCTGCGGTCTGCATGTCCTCTGTGGTCGCTGGGTTTCCTCCGCTCCAGTCCGTTTCCTCCCACATCCCAAAGACATGCTGCAGGTGGATTGGACACTCTATTGGCCCTAGGTGCGTGGTGGTGTGTTCTGTGGAAGGTGTGGGTTGCGGGCTGGCAACTCGACACTGTAAAAAACTCTCCACATTGCCATTCAAGGTGATCCGGTGATGTGGCTTGTGGCCCCCTAACCGGGAAAAAGCCGAAAGAAGAAGAAGAAGAAGTCTTCATAAAGGTAGAATATCCATGTAATAGACAGCAAAAAAGCATAAATATAACTACATAATAAAATGTATTGAATAACTAAAATAATATATCTTATAGTGAATTTGGTAGCTAAAACTCTTAATTGACCCCAGAAACCCATAAAGAAGATGAATATATAACTTTATATGATAAACAGTGTGCCTTTGACACATCTGCTTCATGATAGTTTGAATATAACAAAATGCATTAACACTAATGTCATGAATGAACATGAGATCAGCTCAATAAAAAAATTACATCTAGAATTGCATTGAAAATAATATAATTGTGTAAACATAAAAAACATATAAGAATTGTAAATAAAGTAGAACGTCCAATTATGTAATTATTAATCAGTAAATAATATAAAAAACATTCAGACAACAGATATTCTCAGAACTTATAAAGAAAGAACATTTATTTATGTATATACTTCCCCTTTCTTTTTTCCTTTTCTTCTTCCTCTATCAACTCTCTCTCCCTCCTCCTCATCATCCCCTCCTTCTCCCCTTCCTGTTTATTATTTACCCTATTTTCTCCTTCTTTCATATCTTCCTCCTTTCCACTCATTTATTTACTGTGAAATATCACTTGTAAGACAAAGTAAATATTATATTTCAGTTTTTCTACATGCAGCATTAGATTTTTTTAAACTGTTCAATGAATCAGAGGAATGAGAATGATATTTATTTCAAAATTAGGAACAGAGAATGGATCGCCCCCAAAAAGATGATATATTATCATTGTGATAAACATTGAGATAGCAAGCACATAGATCTAAATGCAAAATTAAGGTCATCTTAAATATAGTAGTGGTTAAAAATCTATCTCACAATACCTTAAATGAATTATGAGATGACCATAATTAGAAGACGGAAGTAGAATATCCAGGATATCAAAACAGGGAAATGAAAGACTAGCAGTATTATATATACATTCACAATGACAGTTACACAATATATATATGATATGCAGTATAGATAGAATAATAGACATTAGATATGTAAATGTGTAGCTATCCTATTGTTTTAACTCTCTCTCTCTCTCTCTCTCTCTATATATATATATATATATATATAAAACTTTCTATACTTCCAAATTATGTTAATTTTTCATATTTTATATATATATATATATATACATGTGTGTGTGTCTGTGTGTGTGTGTGTGTGTGTGTGTGTGTGTGTGTGTGTGTGTGTGTGTGTGTGTGTGTATATATATATATATATATATATATATATATATACAGAGAGAGAGAGAGAGAGAGATTTTTACATTTCTGAAGTGGTGGCAGTGGTTTCTTGGCATCCATATGCCTATGTAGGACTTAAAATTATTGGAATCACACATAAAGCAACAAAATTCAAAATTTGCCACTAAAAACCTCGCTGAAGCACTGCTGGAATCCAACTGAAGCAGGACCACAGAGACTGAAAACTTTTTAGCGCTTTCATTTCTTTTATTAAATGAATGGAACTTCATCAGAAAATGTTTTCAGTTCCTCTCATCTCCCTTATAAAGTACCAGTCCATAAAATTCAACCAATCAGTGTTAATTAATTAAGTACAATAATTAACACCAAAATAATTTTAAAAGCACATTCACATAAACTGTTAGCCATTTACTAAAATACAATTTGAAAGATTCAAAAAATTCAAAAACATATAAAAGTACAAACATGTAAAATGTATACACATATATGTAAAATGCATCTACTTGAAAACAAATTTAAAATAAGTACTCAAATAATCTTGATTTTTCAATAAACTCAACACTAATTAATTCATTTCTCTAACTTCAAACACTTTCTTACACCCAGAAACAAAGTAACCATCATTTATTTGTTCCAGTACCAAGAAATGTAAATTTCTAAACTCTGGGCACTCTTGGTTCCCTATTACATCCTCGAAGACGCACTTACCCGAATACGTAAACGCTGACATGTCTCCATCAAACCACATAAACATCGATCGTCCTGAAGTGCGAAATCTGAAACATCAAATCTTTATGGTTGGCCCTTCCGTGGCATAGCTCCGTAAGGAAGTCCACGATAGTTATGGACCTTAGGGTTAGGGTGCGGGTTAAGGTAAGTGCATAGATGGTAATGTATGTGAGATTTAGTGCAGGGTTAGATGTAGGGTTTTGTTACGTATATGTGTGTGGATTATTTATTTTGTTTGGGTATAGCTTGTTAAGGTAAGTGTGTGATAGTTATGGACCTTAGGGTTAGGGTGCAGGTTAAGGCAAGTGCATAGATGGTGGTATACGCAAGATTTAGTGTAGGGTTAAAAGTAGGGTTTAGTTTAAGGTTAGAAGTAGGGTTTTGGTTAGGTTAGTGTATGTATGTATTTATTTAGTTCATTTGGGTAGGTAGTATGTAGCGGGCGGTGGGATGGGACAAGTATGACGGTTTGAGCTTTTGAATTTAGCAGCTTAGGGCGGTTGGTGTATTTGCGGTTCGTGAAATATGTGTTAGTGTTTTTTGTTTGGTTATTAGGGCTTTCAAGCCTTCAATATAGACCTGGGCACTCTTTGCTATGTTTAGCAAGAGAATTAGAATAATCTTGTTCTCTGATAGCTCTGGTGTGTTCCCTATTTCTAATTTTAAGCTTCCTAATACTTTTACCAATATAAAAGTATGGGCAGTTGCTACACCTAGCAACATACAGTATATTCTGATTCAGAGAATTATAATAACTGTTTTCTTTATAGGTACAACATAAATGTTCAAAATGGACTACAACTGCATTACTAACAAACTTGCACTCTCAGCAATTACCGCAGGAAAAAGTGCCCATTGTCCTGTCTAACTATATCATACTCAAGTAGTGGTTTGAGATTAATAAACCAAAATAGTGGTCTGAGTGCCCAAAATAAAAACTAGTAAACCTGAAATAAGGCACACACGGAGCTCAGCAAATGGACAACTTCTTTAATGGACACAAGCACAAATAAATCCACAGCAAACAAAATCACAGCAGCACAGCACAGCAAACGAACTCACAGCAGCACAGTAACGCTGTAAAAGTAAATCCACATACGTTCTCATCAAAATAACTTCATCAGATACCTAACCTCTCTTCCTTTGCTGAATAAATAAACTAATCTAGTTCAAATGAACCAATGGAAAAACAAATTCAATTAAATATGTAAAATGCATTGAAACACATGGACCTTAAAGGTGAATGAATCTGAATGTTAAAACCAAATATAAATATATATATATATACATATATATATATATATATATATATATATATATATATATATATGTATGTATATATATATATATATATATATATATTTTTTTTTTTTTTTTTTTTATGTAAAATACTTCAAATATAAACCTTAGTTAAAAATATATAAAGTTTCATTATTAAATATGGATATTACAACACAAACCTGAAATGCTTCTAAAATGTTTTTTGAAGTAATAACTAAACTGAATCTAAAGGAAATGAAATAGAACCATCTAGTGGAAATTAAATTAAATGCATGTTCATCTTGTTAAAAAATTATTATATAAAAATGAACCATGAAATGCTTACATATATAATATGAATAAATAAAATATAAAATTATTTAAAATGTAAATGTAAATATAAATGTAATATTGTTATAAAAAATACTATAATTTAGCAGATCTCAATTTTAGCACAGGTTTCAACGATAACATTTCATTTAAACCAGGGGAAGAGCTTGCATCCAGAATAATTTGCCAATATAGCTCCCTATATTCCAAACGAGTCTCCCAAGGCCCTCCCCTGGGATCACGTGGGACCACTTAGATGACAAAAAACTGGAATTTAGCTTTGTCACAATTATTCTGATGCTTGAACGGAGCATTATTATCTTTTCTTTTCCTCATCTCATATAAATGCTCATAAATTCTCTTCCTCAGTTTTCTCTCAGTCTTGCCAACATAAAAAGAGTAACAGACTTCACATATAGCAATATAAACCACACCTATGGTATTACAGTTGGCAAAACCTTGAGTAGTAATATACTTGCTCCTCTCCTTCAAAAGAATAGAATTACCTTCCTTAATATTAACACAATATGGGCAATGCCTACATTTTCATGTCCCTTTTTTATTATTACTAATGGGGTTACTGAAGTTTGCTCCTTCCAATATATTCTTTATTTTACTAAATATTTTTTTTATTATTTCAAATAAGATGTCTTAAGAAACATTACATGAAATAAAGATAAATAACATATTTACAATTCTAAAACATTACTATATTCAAACCATTATATAACTACTTACATTGGTGTCTATGCAAATAACATTGAAATTCTATATTATATAAAGTTAGAAACATAAGATGATATATCAACTTTGATCTTTTCAAGTATTTCCAGTACTTTCATCCAAGAGTAATAGTAAGAAGTAGATCTTTTAGCTCTGTTCTTCACTGTTAATATTTCCATGTGAGCAACTGCTGTTGTTAAATTCTCAAATTCCTTGAACATAGGAGAAGCCTCATTTTTCCCAGTGTATAATTATGATTTTACGTGAATTGCCAATAGTGACCATAGAATTTTAGTGTCTTTTTTGGTACACAGTTTGGAATAGGAGAGTTGAATAAAATTAAAGACTTTGTTAATTGAAAATTATCATTATAAACAGTCTGAAAAAAATAGTTAATGGATTTCCAGTACATATTGAGACATATACATTTATAAAAAAACATGCTGCCAATCTGCTTTTATCTTGGTATGGCATCTCCAACATTGATCTTCAATAGAATACATTTTGGCTAACCTATGTGGTGTATAGAAACTTCTGTGTAGATATCTCCAAGTGAATAATTGCCAGTATTTTGATAATGTAGAAACTTTGGAAGATTTTAGAATATTACTTTTTTCTTCTTCAATTGGAGGATGGTTGTTTATTAAAGTATAATAATCCCAGTATGATTTTTCATGATAGTTTTTGTTTTTAACAATTTTATAGATATTAGACAAATAACCTGTACCCCGATAAGGCTGTTTTGTGATAAGAATAAGGTATTTAATGAGTTTTAGAGCTTCATGTCTAACTGAAGGTTGCATTTGTTCTATTTTATTTATAAGAAAATGCCTTAGATTTTGTAAAAACAACCAATTGTCTTTATTTATATTATAGTTATAAATTATCTGTTAATTTGTTAGAATTTTCCCTTTCTGTATAAGTTGATGCCAAAAGAGTAATGTTTCTTCTTTAAGTATATTTATTTTAGATATTTGGAATGTATCTAGAATATTTGGTGTAAAAGCTATAGGGAAAATAAGAAAAATCCAATAATTAATATTTGGTATTTTGTTTATATATGTTTTGAACAATGAAAGTGTAGCGCTTATATAGTTTGATGGCAATTTATTAATATTATTCCTTTTCCCTAAAAAATAATCTTTTAACATCCATATAATGGGTGATGATATTACTGTTAAGTTGTCTTGTATGTGATTATAATTGATTTCTATGTAAATCTGCTCATGGGCTTGTTTCCATATAGTTGTGTATGAATTATTTAACCATAGTGTTATGTTTTTAATAACGGATGAGGTAATATATAAATCAATATCCTGTAAATTAATTCCACCATCTTCCCAATCTGGTAAATGTTTATTTAAGGCTATACAGGGTTTATTTGGAAACCATAGAAAATGTAAAATTAGTTTATTATATCTTTGAATAATATATTTGGGAGGTGGCAATGAAAAATTTTGTATTAAGTATAATATTTTGGGAAATATGATTATTTTAATAAGACATAATCTGTCTGTTGTTAAAAATATATATTTATTCCAGTAACCAATTGTTTGTTCTATTTTGTCTAGTATTTTATTATAGTTAAATATTAGAGAATCTGTTAATTCATTCAGTAGATTTATTCCCAGTTATAATAATTTAGTTTCTGTTACTATATATTTGGAAAATCTTTTGTTTATATTATTATTTTTTTTTTTTTTACAATTACAGGGCATAATTTTAGTTTTGTTTTTATTAAATTTTAAGCCTGAAATATTTTGAAATTTATGCATGGAGTTAAATAGAGCATTCAAAGACTCATTTGCACCTGAGAGAGTTAATAGTATGTCATCAGCAAAGAGTTGGATTTTAAGGTTTAACATTTTATTAATACAAATGCCCTTTATGTTATTGTTTGATCTGATTTGATTTGCAAAGGGTTCTATGAGTAATACAAATAACAATGGTGATAAAGGGCAACCTTGTTTAGTTCCCTTTTTGATTGTTATAGGGCCTGATCTATGTGATCCTAGTTTAACATATGCAGTAGATTTTTCATATAGTATTTGGATAAGATTACTAAAATTAGAAGGAAAGTTATATTCTTTTAAAACTAGTGAAAGAAAGTCCCAGTTAACCGAATCAAAAGCTTTATTAATATCTAATGAGATTACATGTAAATCTAGGACTTTATGTTTGCTATAGTCTATTAATTTTGGTATTCTTTTAATATTATCTGAAGTATTTCTTCCTTTAATAAAACCTGTTTGATCTTTGTGAATTAAGAAAGGAAGAAAATGTTTGATCCTATCTGCGTATATAGCCATAAACATCTTATAGTCTATATTGAGTAATGATATTGGCCTATATGAGGAACACTGCTTCTCATCTTTATCTGGTTTGATAATTGAGGATATCAATGAATATTTTGAAGAAGGTGGTATATTCAAATCTTTCTTGGCTATATCATATACTTTTAATAATAAGGATATGGCTTGATTGGATATTAATTTATATATTTCTGATAGCATATAGTCTAGGCCAGGTGCTTTATTTGTCTTGAGCTTTTTAATTTGTGATTTTAATTCTGTCATATTGATTGGTTTGCTTATAATGTCTATTTTTTCTTGTGTTAATTTAATATGAATGCTAATTTCTAAGTATGTTTTATATCCTTAGTAGGTGTATCTTGAGTGTTTATGAAAGTATCAATGTTAAATTGGAGTCTGAATGCTTCTAAAATATAATTTAGTTCTGTAACCTTTTGTTAGTATTAGGTATAAATATTTATTTTATTTGCTTAGATCTAATTTTTTTTATTCTATTAGTTAAGTGTCTCAGGTGTGCTGAATTAGTAGAGTATGAGTTTATTTTTATCTTTTCTAAGTTAATCATAATATTATGATGTAACAATTCTGTATACGTCTTATTGATTTGTGTAAGTTCTTGAACTTGAGTAGTATTTCTCTTTTGTATTTCCAGTTGCAATGTATCTGCTTTGTTTTGTAAGTCTAGCATATCTTTATTCAATAACTTTCTTTTATTTATGTACCAGGATAATATTTTCCCATATGTAACTGCTTTTAATGAATCCCAGACATATATTTCTAATATATCTTCTGTGTAATTTATTTCTAGAAAGTTTTTGATTGTTCCTTCATAAAATTCTTTGAAATCTGTCAATTTTTGATATAGGAAGGTATCCTAGTAATGGGATTTGAATAAAATGGTGTAATCTCTATCTCAAAGACTATGGCATTATGATCAGATAAGGGACAATTTATAATTTTGACTTTGTCAATTTTTGTTATTAGGTCATTGGCAACATATATTCTATCAATTATATTGTTAGTTTTATATCTATGAGAATAGAATGTGAAGATTAGTGAGTCTGGTTCTGCTAATTCATTTATATATTTTAAATGCAATGTATCTATAAATTTTGATAGTGCTTTAGAGATAGGTTGTTTTCTTCTTTTTGATTTAGAATCTGTATCTTTTTCATTCATTATACAGTTAAAGTCTCCTGCCAATATCAGGCTACTCTTAGTTAAATGAATTATCTCTTCAAAGTGCTGTTTAACTGTTTTTAATCCTAGTCCTGGGATCCAATATAGATTTATTAACGTATAGATTATCTTATTTAATTCTATTGAAGCTAGACAAAACATACCTGATGTATCTTGATGAGTAGTAATTATTTTAGGTGTTATAGTTGAGTTGCGAAGTAGTATAGCTACTCCTCTTTTTTGTTTTGTATTGAGAATTTATTAGTACTGTGTAATTATTAATATTTAAGTTGTTTATATCTCTATCTAATAAGTGTGTCTCTTGTAAGAAGACTATTTGTGGTTTATGTAAGTTTATGTACTTGAATAGGCTTCTCCTTTTATTACTTTTATTTAGACCATTAACATTTACAGATAAACATTTCATTTCCTCGTTTTGAGTTTGTTTTATGTGTGAGTTTATGTAAATATTGTTTATTCTTAGTTCCATCTTGGATACAGAATTCAAAAAGTTTTTCTTGTAAGATTTTTGCATGTTTCTGAATGACACCAAAGTGATAGAATAAAAAAAACAAAGAACTTTCAAACTTGTAATTCTTAACCTTAAAAACATTCCCTATCACTATGAGGTAATATACCTCTTTGTTTGGTTAGTAAATCTAACCAAACAAACTTTCTACCCTCACAAATAATATTTGGATCAGTTTGTCTTATCCTCTTAGTTTTTAAATAAAGATAATTGAATAATATATTAAGATAATCTAATCAGCTAAAATATATAAATATATTCTTTACTCTTATCTTATTGTAATTCAATAATACTTATTTCTAATCAGGTTTCAAAAAGGTACAAATATTTAGATTAATTTCAAATAGTTTAGGGTATTAATAAACATCATGTTAAAATCTGTAACTGTATGTTGCAGACATCTGTTGAAAACTATTTACTGACATTACTGTACAATACAATACCATTGTTGTGTAAATGTGTTAGACTACTCAAGTCCGAAACCAGTGTTTAAATTAGTATTTGCAAAGTCATATTGGAATAAAAACATGAATAGTTCTGAAACCACATCATATTTCATGTTTAACATAAACTGAAATGCAATACAATGTACAAGTATATTAATATTTCTTTAGTAGACATTAAATATGTTCCTCTGATTGCATTTTTCAGCTTCCCATGGCTGGAGACAACAAGATCAAAATTTAGACATCTCCCTTATCCAAGAGACTAATTATAATGCTGTTACTTGATTGAGTGTTTTGTTGTTAACACTTTTATCAACTTTCAGAGGGACTTTGTATAATCAAACAGACACAGTACAGAGGTAAAACTACAGTGCACTTGACCACATTTTCAAAGCAAACATCTATGTATATCACATATTAACTCTTACAGCTTAGACTGACACTTAACCAATGAGTTTATCTGCTGACAATAAGTGCTGGAGATATAATTTTGGCTTACTTAACACCAGTAATTTAATCTTATGATTGAATAAAAGTTTAGAATTAAACATCCGGAGCTTCTCATTATAGTATTTAAAAAGTATACTGGAGAACATATCAAAATAATGGAAGCTGCTAAGATTTAAACTATTATGTATGAAAATGTTACAGGTTAAAATTCCTAACCCACTTTGCAATAAATAGAAAAAATGTATTTAAACTATGGGGTAATACCTTTATTACATCAGAAAAGTGATTAAGAAGCTTGTTTTTCCTCTAACATCAGAGGATAGCTATGGTGATCCATGCATTGCAAGAGTATTATTTATTCTGGTAATTGCTTTATGACTGTATATAGAAATATTTAATTCAAATAATTAACTGGCATTACAATTTTTCTCAGAAAAAGTTGTTTTACAGTTAATGACTAGATAGAATGCATCATTGAGAGAATGCACTTATCAAATGTCAAGTGCTTTAGCTATAATATAAGTGTCCCCTCAAATTAATCTCTGATGAATTTACTGCTTGCTAAACTTGCAGACTAATATTGGTGTCTTTTCATGTAGTCATATTGGAACATGAAAATACAGGTCTGCTGATCAGGAACAATCAGGCTCTCAACTGCTAGACAATGCTATACATTTGTCTGCAGAAAGGTTTGAGAATTATGGTTGCATTGTCAAGCATGTTTGTTTACACTAACAGCAACATGATATACCCACATACACTAGTATTGTGTCATTTTTGATAATGCAAAAAGCCAGGTAATATTATAAGAAGGGTGTAGCCACAGCCAGGTAATATAATAAGAAGAGTACAGCCACACTCATTATTCAGATGAGTAAATGGGAACAGCATGAGCCATGTAAGGATGGATAGCTCGCTGAGTACCTGCCACAATGTATGTTCACAATGCATGGTAACTTAGTAATAAATTAGGGTGTGGGCTAAGCCTCTCCCTCTTCTACTCAAATTGGATTTAATACAATACGTGTGTAGAAGACAGATGCTTCGACAAAGTTCAAACCTATATGGGATATAAATATTGTATAATTGACACATTGGGTTAAATCCTCTGTTGTTATTTTACTTATTATAGTTGTTTATATGATTATTGCTTTTACTTTCTCTATCTAGTATATTATACTGTTATTTAAATGCCTGGTTTGCTAAATGTACATTTAACCTTCTTGTTGCATACCATTTGTCCACTTGAGGGCATATTTTGGCAGCAGGACATTAGTAATATTTTGCAGGAGCACCAGTGTGGTAAATGGCAATTTTCCTTAAAATAAATCTTCCAGTTGCTTGACAGTTACTAGTTTCTTTAGAGAATTTGTAAAACAGCAGTGATTCTATTTGCTGATGATTAATTTCAGTTCTTTAAACTCTGCTGTACAAAACATAGTAAGGGATAGCTAAAAGGTCTGGAAAATTAAACTGACAGAAAGACAAGCAGATATATGTCCTTATCTATCAAGATGCTGGAAGACATCAGAAGCCATAAGCTGAAAGTGCTTCAAAAAATATATCTGTGTATATTTATATGAACCTCATATGTTATTTATGTTTCATTAGAAGGAATTTAGGTTCCTGTATCTTTAAATGTGAACCTAGCATATTTCCTGACTAGACGTCAATTAAAAAGAGTCAGGGGATGGCGTACACAAGTAAATGCGACAAGCAATAAGTAACTCAAGTTTCTAGTGATGTTTGTGGCTGTTAAAATTGTCACGAGAACCAAGCGGGAAAAGGTATGTGTTTTTTTCTTTTTTATTTTCCCTTCTCTTACTTCATGACAAACTCATGTAGTGTGCACGCGAGCACTCTAGTTTGCAGAGAAGTGTTCACAACTATCAAACTTTGCATTTTAAACATGCTATGCCTTATTTCCCTACAAAAGAAAAGACAACAGGATATCTAAGCTAGTCACAAGCATCTCTCAAATCCGGATGTCCGGAACCACATCACACCTGACTTATAGCCTCAAAATACCACTTAAAACATATTTTTTCACTGTACTATATCAATATGTGCATATGGGTCAAAGGTAGAACATCTTTTAAGATTATTTAAAGTAGCCTTATAATACATCTAAACTGAAATACTTCATTTCAAAAGCAACACATTTCCGCCCAGCATTAGCGTTTATCCAAACAGGGACACTTTTAACTTATAAAAAGTAATGCTGTCAGGGATGTAACTGATAATAAGTTATATAGCAGCCATTACTATACCTATTAAGCAATATAACCATATACTGATTAAAGTATTATAGGTTAATGAAGACTTTATAAAAAGAAGAGAAAAATAAAAACAACAAAACACAAAGAGAGAAAATAAATAAATATACAAATAAATAAATAAATATTTGAGAACATTATTATGCATTGATTACTCTGATTAAGAATATGAAAATAATAGATAGATAATAATGAAAAATAGAGTAATGTTTAAATTATGCTTAGTATATTGATGTGATTTGAGATAAATGTATTTAAATGTATGCTAATTTTGACATTTAAAGTATAATTGAAAACAGTACCTGTTTCGGTGTAACTTGAAGACAGTAAGAACTTTTCTTTTGTTGTTAGTATTATTATATAGATTTTTACAGAATATAACATATGTAAGATTATTTGCCTTTAGTTTTTTTTTCTTTTGCTCAACAGTTTTCCAATTATTTACTTCAGCATTTCTTTTCAGTGTACTTATTGTCCAGTCCATAGATTCTTTATGTGTTAGGATGTTGTTGTTGGTAAGGTATTTTATTTCTGAATCTACTGTTTCAAAGATTTTTATTCCATTTAGTAGAAAAACTCTCAGTCTTGCTGGGAATAAAAGATGGACTTTCAATTGCTTTTTCTTCAAGGTTTTTATTATTGATAGAAATTATTTTCTTTTTGAAACCACCTTTGTAGAATAATCATTGTCAAATCTTATTAATGAATCATTGCATTTGATGGGAGAATTTGCCCAAGCATTTCTTAATATAAGATCTTTATCTTGTGTAGAAAAAAGCCTCACAATTATAGATCTCGGCTTGTTCTTACTTGGAGAAGAAGTATTTCCAGAAGCTGCTAGTGATCTATGCACATGTTCTATACCATATGAAAGAGCTTCAGGTATTTTTGTTACATCTGGTATCCAGGTGGTAAGAAAGTTTATCATATTGTCCCCTTCAGATTTTTCTGGTAGACCATATATTCTAATATTATTTCTTCTTGTTCGATTTTCCATATCATCAAGCTTTTCTAGTAAATATGTGCTCTGTTGAAGTAAGAATTCAGTTTGTTGTTCTTCTATTTGGACTCTAGTGTCAATGTCATTTAATGACTGTTCAATAAGTGATATCTGTTCTTTCTGCCGTCTAAACATTTCTTGAAGCTGCTCCAGTTGTTGTGAGCACTTTTCTTTAAAAGTATCTATTTTGTTGTCCATCTTGTTGATTTTTATTGTAAGTTCCTGTATAGTTGTAATGAGAGATTGCAGGTCTTTTTTCAGAGTAGAGTCTTGTGCTGTATTCCTTAGATGACTCCTGCTGTAAGCTGATATTTGGGGCTGATTTTCCAGTAATTAATTTGACTGGAATTATTCAATTTCTGACAATAAAATTTTTCTTATAGATACTCAAAGTTATTAGAAATAAGTTAGTAATAAATATTTCTTCAAATTAAGTATTATTTTGTAAAACTCCTGTCAGGAATTGTATTGAGGTAAGAGAGCTGAAATGAAGTGCAGCTATCAGTTCAGCATCCTAGCCGTGCCCCCCTTCCAATATATTCTTGATAGTGTGTCCCTTCCTATATACATATTTAAATGGTTTCTCAAACATGTGGTTCAAATCAGACAAACTACCAATTTTATTCCATTCTTTACTAAGAATACTTCTCACCAGATTACTCTCACCATCAAAGCTGGTAAACATGGCAGAATGAAAACCTTTTTCTAAAGTTGTAACTTTAGCAGTGTTTGCCTCAATATTTTGTACTTCCAGTATTGGAGCAAATCTTCCTGCTCTCCCTTCCTTAACCTCTACAATAACTGACATTAATAGATCTGTGGGGTAACCCCTTGCTCCAAACATATCTTTAATAAATTCACATTCAGTATTAAAATTCTGATCGTCTGACATCATCCTACTGGCTCTCACTAACTGACCTTTAACTATTGCTCTTTTTTGAAAAGGTGGGTGAGAGCTTGTGTAATGCAAGTAAGCATTAGAAAATGTATCTTTAATAAAAAATGTTTGATTTAAAACCTTCCCCCATTCTCTGTATATTTACATCTAAAAACACAATTCAACTTCATCTACTTTATAGGTTAATTTTAAAAAATTAGTTGTTTGAAATATAATTAAAAAATTCCATAAATTTTTCCAAGGTATCATTCCAAAAAAGATAAACATCATCCAGGAAATGCCCATAATAGTTCTAGTATTGTTTAAAATTTGAATTGTGAACAAATTTTTCTTCCCAATATAATAAAATGATGTTTGCATATGTAGGTGCACAATGGGCAACCATGGCTATGCCATTGGATTGTCTAAAATACCCCCTTTGGAAGAATATGGCATTATTATTTAAAATTAATCCCATTAAAACTAGGCATATATGAAATACCTTAAAAGAAATATTATTCTTGCTTTCCAAAATTCTTCAAACCAAACCAAACCTATCTCATGAGGAATACACGTAAACAGATCCACAACGTCCAAAGTGATAAAACTAGAGGTGTCAACCTGATTGGAATTTTTAATGTGCCTTAAAAAATCCCAAGAATCCTTCAACACATTGGGGTGTTCCATCACCACATTCTTGAGATGTACATCTACATATTTTGCCAGTGGAGCAGTAATAGAACCTTCTGCAGATACAATAGGTATGAGAGGAGGGTCATCAGGATTTTTATGGACCTTTGGTATACCAAAAATACATGAGACTTTGGGTTATTCAACATGTGAATAATTATATGTTTCCAGATCAATAAGCCCCTCTAAAACTAATAACTAAAAACTAAATAATTCAGACAAAGAGAAAGTTTTTTTGTAAGCAATATGAATTTCATTCATAGACACTCTCTCATACGTATACTGGTCATTTAACAAATCAAACATTTTTGCCTCATAATTAATATGATCCATAAAAACCACCCTACCCCCTTATCAGGCTTCATGATTCTAAGATTTTTATTCTCTTTGCATAAACTGAGTGTATACATTTCTTCCGTAGAAAGGTTTGAACTAACCTTATTATACATAATTTTGTCTCTTAGCTCCTTTTCAACCATAACCTCAAAATTTCTACCTGGGGGTTGAGGGGGGATTAAACATACTCTTTTTTGTTAAAACAGTAGTGTTTCTTCTTATATTACCATTAAAAAATATCTCTAAATTCTTCTGCCTAATAAAAAGTTTAAAATCCACCAATAAATTTTCTGTGTTAGCCTTTACACTTTGAATAAAGGTAAAACCCTTTGTAAATAAGTTGAAATGACCCTTTGTAATGGGAGTAAGGGTATAATTAAAAATATTAAAACCATTGTAACTAAACATACATTTATTAGTCACTATTTCATCTGAAGAAATTACCTCCATGGTGCCTTTTGACCCTCTGGTTCTGATAATCGTAACTGCAGTCTACTGAATCCTTGTTCTTGAGTCTCTTTGATCTCCTTGGGGAGAGAAACTCTAAAGGGTCATACATATCATAACTATTAAACTGAGTTTCAACAGGTAATTTATCATACCCCATGTCTCTTTCACCTCTATGCTCATATGGTCTGTTATGAAAATTACCCATGTGTTCTTTGGTTTAGGGTATTGTGTATTAATTGTATACTCCTTTAAGTCCCTTTCCACCTTTCTAAATTTTCTCTCATGAATCCCAGTACATTTTACTTCTACATCTTTCAACATTTCATGGTATTTAACTCTGTCACACTCAATGCCAAATATTAAATCATTAACAGTCTTGTTGTTGATAATCTCAATCTGGGAAAACATCTTATCCATTTCCAACTCATTCTTTCTAATTATAGCCTTCATAATTTCAAATCCACATTTGTCAAATGTGCAAATAAGGTCCTTGTGAAAATTCGAGTTTTCCACAATGTTTAAGATACACATTGTCCATCTCCCATACTTTAAACTTAAAAAGCATATTATCCAAATCCGAAATTAAAGTGGTGTAACTACCACTATAATTGTTATGTTGAGGTATAGGCATCTGCTGGAAATCTAGTTTAAAATCAAGAATATCTTTAAAATGAACAGCACCTGTTTTATTTTGATGTAAAACACCCGCTGAGGCTGCAATACCTCCATTGCTTCCATTCGCAGGCTTCAAATTTGAAGTCCCGGATGTACTTGCTGGTAAAGAAATATTTGGAAAACTATCCAAGCTTTTACGCTGAGGCTGAACAATCTGCCCATGCTGTGAATCCAATTGAGAAACAGTTCCTTCATTCGAAGCTAAACCGGCGAGTCTCTCCTGGTTACAAGGAATCGAAGATATCAGAGTTTGTGTTAAGGGTGTAAGCAAACCCACAAGTTGCGATATCTGACCTACGAGCTTACGAAGCTCGCCTAGTTCACTTCCTTTTACTGCAGTTTCAGTAGTTTCAATAACAGAGGCATCCGATGCCGAAGATTCCATGAGCACACAAAATAAAACAATAAACCAAAACAGTGGTCTGAGTGCCCAAAATAAAAACTAGTAAACCTGAACTAAGGCACACACGGAGCTCAGCAAATGGACAACTTCTTTAATGGACACAAGCACAAATAAATCCACCAAACAAAATCACAGCAGCACAGCACAGCAAACGAACTCACAGCAGCACAGTAATGCTGTAAAAGTAAATCCACATACGTTCTCATCAAAATAACGTCATCAAATACCTAATCTCTCTTCTTTTGCTGAATAAATAAAGTAATCTAGTTCAAATGAACCAATGGAAAAACAAATTCAATTAAACATGTAAAATGCATTGAAACACATGGACCTTAAAGGTGAATGAATCTGAATGTTAAAACCAAGTATATATATATATATATATATATATATATATATATATATATATATATATATATATATATATATATATATATATATATATATATATATATATATATATATATTGTTATGTAAAATACTTCAAATATAAACCTTAGTTAAAATATATAAAAAGTTTCATTATTAAATATAGATATTACAAACACAACCTGAAATGCTTCTAAAATGTTTTTTGAAGTACCAGCTAAACTGAATCTAAAGGAAATGAAATATCACCATCTAGTGGAAATTAAATTAAATGCATGTGCATCTTGTTAAAAAATTATTATATAAAAATGAACCATGAAATGCTTGCTTATACAATATGAATAAATAAAATATAAAATTATTTAAAAGGTAAATGTAAATATAAATGTAATATTGTTATAAAAATACTATAATTTAGCAGATCTCAATTTCAGCACAGGTTTCAAGGATAACATTTCATTTAAACCAGGGGAAGAGCTTGCATCCAGAGTAATTTGCCAATATAGCTGTTATCCTTGAAACCTTGAATGCCTTGAAGAGACTACAAAATGATAGTATGATAGTGATTAGACCTGCAGATAAGAGTGGCTTAGTGGTAGTCATGGGCAGGCAAGATTACAAGAGCTCTATTGAGAATATGCTAGGTGACACAAAATATTATAAAGTCATGTGCACAGAGGAGGTACACATCCTGAAAGTTAGGATTGATAGGATGTTGGATGAGTTGGTAAAGAGTCATGTTATAACTGATGAACTGTGTAAATTTTTGGGGGTTGAATGGCCTATGATACCAGCAATACAAGGGCTCCCCAAAATCCACAAGAATGGAAAAAATCTCCCGATGAGACCAATTGTCTCAGGGAAAGGGTGGTGCACCGAACCCTTCTCAATATATATATAGAGAAGCTGCTTAGACCTATTCTGGATCTGAATTCAACAGTATTGAAAGATACTAAACAGTTCCTATTAGATCTTTATAGTTTCATTAATAATACATTAATGAACTTAGATGTTATCTTTGTGACCTTAGATGTACAGTCTCTGTTCAACTTCATCCCAAATGGGATAGGTGTCACTTCAATTAAACAATATCTGAATAGGCATAGTAATTATGATGATAGAAAGATAGATTTGATTTGCCTCTTTTTAGAACTTGGGCTGGAGAATAACATTTTTCTTTTTGATCAAACCATATACATACAGCATGATGACGTGGCTATGGGCACGTCTTATGCCAATAGCTATGCCAACATGTTTCTAGCTTTATGGGAGGAGGACAAGCTTTTTACAAGAGAATACTTCAGTAGATATGTTCCTTTTGTATCGTCGTTTTGTGGACAACGTCTTCTTTATTTGGACTGGAGATGTAGCTCAACTTGAGACATTCATATCAGGGATGACTTGCATGACTGACTACCTGAAGTTTACTCTGATTGTTTCTAGAAGTAGAATTGAATATCTTGATTTGTAAGTTGACAGATTGGGCAATGGTGCTAGAAACACTGGGGTCTATAGGAAGAAGTGCCATAGAAATGCCCTCCTTCATAGACAAAGCATGCATCCCCAGTATATCTTCAGAAATATCGTCAAAGGGCAGGGGATGCAAGCTTTATGTCTAAATGCATCTGACATGGGATTTGAATGTGAATTGAATGTTCTGAAAGAAAGGTTTGTGAAGAGAGGTTATAATGATGACGAGATTAGAGCAGGATTCAATGGGCTGGATTTGCTTAGAAGAGGGAGAGCTAGTCCGTATTATTCAAATTTCTATGACAGTAACCAGAGTCATGCATCTATGGATACCTCCTCAGAAATTAGGATGCCTATGTACTTTACTACAGATAATACAAAGGTGTATGACATCATAAATAAACATTGGGGTGTTCTGTTAACTGACCCGGATCTCAAAGGAATAGGAAATAGACCAAAATTTGGATTTAAGAACAAACCCAATTTAAAGAGGATCCTATGCCAACCTTTTGATAGGCATTAGACAGAGCAGAACCAAGTTTTGGGTACTAGGCCATGTGGTTGATGTAATTTCTGTGATTTTATAGATCAGACTGGTAGGTTTTTACATCCTGATACAGGATGTGAATATACCTTCAATCCCTCAGCTAGTTGCATTACGTCCAATGTGATTTCCCTTGCATTCTGTGATGCTTGTAGATCATTTTATGTTGGGAAAACCAACAGGTTATTTAAGAACAGGATTAGGGAGCATTTGTATGCCATCAGGACACAATGGAATACCAATGCACTAGCAAAGCATGTGTCAGTGGAGGGCTGTGACCTTCAATTTAAATTCATGGTCATAGATATTGTCTTGCCCATTGTGCAGGGAGGTGATATTAGGAATGGTAAGGAAAGGAGGGAGATGAATTGGATCATGAGGCTAAGAGCTAATTGAGGGAGGGGGCTCAATGAGAGATCCTCACTAAAACCTGTACTGAAATCTAGGAGGTTGGTAGTAAGCCAACCTTGTGTATAATTACCTTAGATATTTTCTCTAAGACTGGTTGTTTTAGTTCTACCTCCTTCATTTAATAGTATTACTGAGGTGACTTCCTTAGGCACCTTTTTATGTGTTTTGCGTATCTATTTTTCTATGTCTGTATTAATACTCTATCATTGGAGTTGATATAGATTGTTTTACTATGAAAGTATGCATCTAAATTTTGTATTTAAAGCCAGTAGAGATTGTTGTAGTGTGTTTAGACAGTGTAGTTACATTTATTTCATGCTTTTATTTATATCCACATATCTTATTATTTTTTATTATACATTGTTCGATGTAATTTCTAAGAATTACTGTGTATTTTATACAGAATGTTGCTTTTAGAATGCAATTAATTAGTTGATTGCTTAATTGGCTTGGATGCTGTTATAAAAGGAATGACATGGGTAGTTGTGCTTTTAATGGTCTGATGAAGCAAGTAGTGAAAGCGCTTACCGTATGTGCACAATAAAAGTTTCTTGTTATAGTGAGTACTGGTGTTCATTGGAGTCCGTGGTTGCCTTTGCTGCTCAGTTTGGTTTATTCTACTTTATTTCATTTTTGACAGCAGCAAGGCATTTATCCTGTGGGGTGTTGTGCTTTTTGTTGGTGTCTAATATTATTTTGTTTAAGAGATTTGATTAATGACTGTGATTTTTTTACTTAATTCCATTGTCTTAGATGAGTAGTCATTATCAAATCTGATAGTTGATTGAGCAAATTTCACCAGTGCTTTTGACCAAGCAGATTTTAATACCAATTCGTTATCCAAATAGGAGAGAAATTTGACTACTGTTGATCCAGGGTGAGCAGACGAATCTGTGGAACCTATTTTTCTGGTCAGCATATGAGTCCTTTCAATGCCATATGAAAAACTTTCCTGAAGATTAAGTGTCTTTGGTAACCAAGATGTCAGAAAAGGGACCACAACATCAACTTTGTTTTGTTCATTAAATCAGAAATTCATGTTATTTCTTCCTACACGGTTTTTCAAGTCAGCTAATTTTTCCAGTAGCCAGGTATCATGACTTTTTAGTGGTTGTGTTTGAAAACCATTTTCTTTAAGTCTCTTACCAACATCAGTTAAAGAATATTCTAGATCTGAAACTTTTGTTTGTAGTTGCTTATATAAGTCTTTGAGAATATTAGTTTGCTTAAGACTGTTTTCTTTAACTTCCAAAAGGTTTGCTTGAAACCCATCTATATTGATAGATAAGTCCTGGAGAGATGACATTACTTGCTTCAGTTCCTGCTTAAGAGAAATGTCTGAGTGGCTGTTTGTTACTCATCTTTACACAATGTAAAACTTAATTTCCAGGGATATTTTGACAGGAAATATTTAGCAATATAACTGCAAAATTGAGAATGAACAAACTGAAGTAATCCAAAAATATTTGAAGTGAGAATATGTTATTTTTATAAGAATTTCCTGTCAAACTTTAGTGTTTACTGCAGAGCTGTTATCTCTGTGCAGTCTATGCTCCACTGCCCCCCCCCCCCAGTGGTGCATTTTCAAAGTTCCTTTCTCATTTTCTCCATTCTAGTGTAATCATGGAGCTGGTGTTTTTTAGGTATTTTGACTTATACTGTTTGGTATTCAAAATTTGGAAAAATATGACTCATTCTTTTATAACTTGATTAAACACAGGGAAGTAATATAAAGAAGAGCATACAGTAAATTCCATATTGATTGCATAGATAAATTAACCTTACTACATTATAAAATGCTACCCACAAAGTTAAGATAAACAAAGAAAGAGAGAAATAACCTAAAAGCATCATGATCCACTCATGTATTCCTCCCTTTAGCCTCCATTTTCAGATTCTGGTTCAGGTGTAGACTATCAGGCCTTTGTAGCTAGTATCACACACTGAAGCAACAGAACTGTTTACGTCAGAAAACTGACCTAAACTATCAACTAAAGTTAGCAACCTGTTTATTTAATATCAATAAATGTTAGGAAACATGTTCTAATAACTATAGTAAGTAAAAGTGCAGAGGACTAGAATTATACAGCAGGCTAAAGATTTGTGTGGAGATTCACGAAAAATGATTGTTAGTGTTGCTGTTCCCAAATGACAATATGTACACACACACACACGCACACACACACACACACACACACACACACACACACACACACACACACACACACACACACACACACACACACACACACATGCCTCAGTGAACATTTTCATTTCCAAACAAGCTCATATAGACCTCAGTGAAAAATAGAGTGGTCAAAATGTTAACTTGAACAAAAGAAAATAAGGTATTTGTCTTCTGCAAATGAAGTAAAAGTTAACAGAAATGTCTCCAAACAATTTACTTTCTAAAAAATGAACAAGTGAGACCACATTTACACATTTCACTTGAATGCTCAAACTAAAATGCAAATTTTACCTCACAGGCAATTAAAATGGCAGAAGGTGAACACAAGTAACTGTTAAAGATAGATGTTAGTCATATCAATTACACTGACTGCAAAAAGAAGGAAAGAAAACCATGGAAGGTTGTGTTGCTAGCATTGCTACAGCAAAACTGCTATTTCATGTTTCTTACAAATAAAATGAGACAGATCATTCATCTGGTGGAAACAACCCCCTTTACAAGCAAGGAGCAAGACAGGGAAAAAGAAGCAAGTGAAAAAAAAGTTAGACTCGATTTGTCTGTCAGCAAAATAAAATAAAATAAATAAAATAAAAATAATATTATGTCCACCGATGTAAAAATTCAGTTGTTTAATACAAACGTATTCACTTCAATACTAATGAAACAGCAAATATATTCTCCTAGCGCCTCGGCCAAAATAAGCCTTTACAGAGTAAATTCATTTGAAAACTGCACCATTTTTATAGTTAAAAATTATCCCCAACACTTAACTACTAATATGCAATTAATAATCGATTATTACCTTAAATAAACATTGTGCATTAAAATAAAAATTAAAGCCAAAATGTATGTATTTTAAATAAAACTTTTCTAGTTACATTCTCTATTCATGCCACACGGCTGTAATGTATTATATTTTAATATTAAAACAAACTCTTTCTTTCTTAATAAATATATGATTGTGTCCTCGTTTACAAAATTTAATTTAAGTTGTTCGAATACTGTGACTCGCAAACCACTCAAATCTCCCTGATGCATTTCATTAAAATGTTCTGCTATGGGACTAATGCTTTTATTATTTTTAACGTCTCTTTTCTGTTCTTTCACACTTTAATGCTTTTATTATTTTTAACGTCTCTTTTGTGTTCTTTCACACTTTAATGCTTTTATTATTTTTAACGTCTCTTTTGTGTTCTTTCACTCTATCACTTAAGCTTCTTTTACTTTCTCCTATATAAAACATTTTACATGGACATGTTATCGCATATATAACACCCACACTTTTACAATTAAAACTACATTTTGTTTCAAAATTTAAACAATTTATATTATCAACAGTTGGTGCTATGTGTTCAAAAATTGTACAATTACCACAGGGTTGGTACCTTTAAACATTAGTTCTTTTGTCCTTTTTTCTAAAGGTCTTTTATATGTACTACGAACCAGAACATCTTTAAGGTTCCATTCCCTTTGATAAGAGAATCTCAATTTTATTTCTTTAAGGGAAAAAACATCCCTCTGAAATTTTTGCCTACAATCCTTCAATAGCCTCTCCTGTTTAACAGAAAACAATGTATATTTAGATACATAGAATACATTTTTGTCAGGTACATTTTGTATGGGAGTTCTTACATTTCTATCTCCTTTTTTAATATTTTCTTTCTTAAATATTTTATTATAATTTTCTTGCAATGTACACTAATCATAACCTCTATTTTTAAACATATTAATTGCCTTAGCAACATCCTTTTCACAATCTTGTTTATCACTACATAATCTATTAATTCTTAACATTTCCCCATAGGGGATAGAAGACAAAATCAAATATTTATTAAGAAAGAAAGAGTCTGTTTAATATTAAAATTAAAGGCTTATTTTGGTGCTAGGAAAAATATATTTGCTGTTTCATTACTATTGAAGTGAATATGTTTGTATTAAATGACTGAATTTTTACATCGGTGGACATAGTGGTTCTTGGTCTTTTTTTGTGGTGAATACCTTTTTTCATTTTCTGTGTGGTATAAAAAATTAAAAATAATGTTTGGAGTGGACTTCATCTGCATACAGTATAAAATGGTGTATGACAGCTCCCCAGATTCCCACTGATGGAGGGGCTATCAGACATGAAAGCACTATCAGTTACACTCACTGACACAGTGACTGGACAGCAGGGACGTTATAAGCATGAAACTAAATACAGTATTTGGCCATATCTCAAGCACCTCCTGCAGGATTTTAAAGTTGTCTGCCAGTTTGAACTACTTGAAAGGAAATGTATAATACAATGACAAAAAATGACAAAACCCAGCATCTCTTCCAAGCCAAGCCTTCAGTTTTTTAATCTCATCTTTAAATGCATTCCTTAGAAATCTTCTGACTAAAGAATCCATACTCGGATATGTTTTTATCATCTCTGATTTTATTGTCTGTATTCTTTTGCATTAATGTTCCTTTTTCATTTCTTAACAAGTTTGGTAATTCTATATTTTTATCTCTGTTAAATTAATTATTACGCTTTTAAACCTTTTCCACCAAGCACATTGTTAGTTATATGATATGTTGGTGTAGCTTTCTCACTGTACCTCTGCTGAAAATGGTCTCTGCCCAGTCAAACTTTCCCAGTCAACAAAGTCAATAAATATGTTAAATAATGCAACGGTAACATTGAAACACATAGGTCAAACTGATTTTCCATTAGAACAAGATGGCTAGAACTTGGAGTGTTTACTTCACTGCCTCCTTTTTGCTATAAAATAATTAAGTTATGCTTCAGCAATATTTATCACATTCAAATTACTGTTTGGTAGCCCCCCCCCCGTCCCCCCCCCGGCTAAGTGGATTTAGCAAAGGAGGCTTTGTAGGAGGAGAAAACTCCAATAAAAAGTGTGGTAATACAGTTTACAAACTTACAAGATATGTTACAACCCTGTTACACCAATCATTAAAGAACACGTACAAACTGCAAAGGTGGTACAACCCAGGGGGTATGACACGAATGTCGAATTCAGGGAGTTTAAAACAGGAGTAAAAGTGCCAGTCAGTTCCCTCTGTTGAAAATAAATTCTTACTATGATAGCAAGAACCCTTTGAGATGGCAAAGAATATGGCTTACAGTAATACAGAAAATAAGCTAATTAGAAAAAGAAGGACAGAGTAGATAGCAGATGTATCATATAAATGTGCTGAAAGAGTGGACTGAAGCAAAGGTTCTGTAGTTAGGCTGGGAGCTGACATAGATACTAGTAAGGAATTCTATCCCTGATGTTCAGATAAATGAAACATTCTCTATTGCCTAAAATATGAAGTGAAAAGTTTTTAACTGAGAAATACAGACTTTTTTTCTCTGAAGTACCTGCTAGAACAAACTTAATATAGCATTACACTGAAACTGTGACTTTGAGAATGTAAATATATAACTGCATACATTTCCCAATTCCCAAAGAAAAGTAATAAGAGAAGTGAGAAAAATGCTTAAACTGGAGGTACCGAGGAACCACAAAGTGAATGCAGCAGTTCTATTATGTTAATCCCAAGACAGATGGCTCCATAAGATTTTGTAATAACTTCCAAAAATAAATGTCATATTCATATCTGACAGTCATAAAATGCTCAGTGTATGAGTCACTGAGAGGCTAGGCAAAGCAATGCTTTTAACTGCCCTATATTTATCCAAGGGGTATTGAAAGATTCCCATCACACCAGAAACAAAACAGAAGGCAGCATTACACTATCTTACATTTTCCTATTTTACCAAGCTCCTGGATAAAGATGTAAAGCATTGTGTCAGATAGTCAGCTCCATATGTTCATAACACTAAACTTTCTTCAGAAGGTTAGGACAACCATTTATCTAAAGTACACACCATACTGAACTCTTTAAATCAGACAGGACTTGTACTTAATGCTGTCAAAAATAAACTTTATTTGACAAAAGACAGCTACATGGTTATGAATGTGTTTGAGATGGGTGTAATTAAACCAGAAAAAGATGAAACAGCAGTTATCATAAACTGTTTACTAGTGAAGGCATTCTTAGGATTAAAAGGCCACTATAGAAAATGTGTACTCAACTTTGCTACCATGACCCTCTGACAGACCTTACAAAAGTTAAAGTGCCTGTCCACATAAGGTAAGTTGTAGAAGCACATAAGGCTTTTATTTAGCTGAAAAATATCTTATTTTCAGAACTTGTGTTTGATGCCCTTGAGTGCTGTAAACATTTTATTGTCTATATCAATGCACCCAAGTACAGCTGGGAGCTATGCTATCTCAGCAAAAATGGAGTGAAGAACATACGGGAAAAATAAAAAGGCACTTGTTTAAGGCTGAAAACAAAAATTCTGTCAAAGAGTGAGACTGTCTCAATATTAAGTTTTTTTCTAACTTCTTTGTAGTAAAATTTGTTGAGCTTAACTTTAATAACTGAATCCTGCAATAGTTGTATGAGCAGCAAGGCATGGCTATCTAATTATGTAGCTAGGCTTTATCCTTACAGCATTTTCATTTTGCTATTAGACATAGGCCAGACAACAGCTACTCAAGTGTGGATTGGTTATCCTACTACCATGACCCATCCCCCTCTGGAGGATTTTGCAGAGAAGACAGGGGGTCATTGTGGCATAGTGGCTATTTGATATATAAGATAAATGCTATTTTGAAGCTTTTTGCCTTCACCATATATTATAGTAAAAACTGATGGTGACAGGTAGATGACATATTATAGTAGCTAAAAAAAACATAATAATGTTCTATTTGTGAACACCTGGAGAAAGGCTGTTAATAGAGGGCTTGTAAGACCACAATGGAAGTGCTATTTCCCTCTCACAAAAAAAAGGGTTTCCAGATAAAGATTGGAGATTTTCAGTGGACCAGATGAGGCTGTGAAAATAGCAAGAAAATCATTGGAAGGCGCATGGATCTACACAAGAACTATATTATATATACAAACACACACACATGGAAAGGTTAGCGTATACTGAGTTTTTTATATTATGGACTACTTCCTATAATTACATACAAAAACCAAAATCGCAAACCAAATAACATTGAATGTAATAAAGTCGAGAGAAAAACAAACATATTTTATGCATCTCCCAAATCCCATGCTGCATATACATACCAAAATATCAGCAGCCAGCATAAAGATTGGTTCGATGTTCTAAACTGAAACAAATTACTTTAGTACATTTGGCCTAACAAAAGACATAGATATATTGTAATGTGCCAGCTCAAGTAAATAGTAATATGTCTTTGAAATGTACACTGCGGTAGAGAGTGTGGGAATATTCTCACAATCATTAGTTAGGTTCACACTGTATATTCCTTGCTATTCCTAAAAAGGTTATTTCACTTCAGGGAACAAGCAATCTTACATCAAAGCTCACAAGATAATATCACCCTTACTTAGCCCTGTGGGCAAGCATGTCTTCCCCAGACTAACCCTTGTATTTTAGGACAAACTCCCTTCAGAAATGAGGCATATGGAATCCCTTCTGAAATTCCTAAAAGCTCTGTCTGAACAACTGCACAATAATGATGAAAGAAAATGTTTTAATGACAACAGCTGATTACAACATTCTATAATGTTAATACTCTGCTTCTGTTAGCCAGCTGTATCCCTCTTCTTTCATATATTATTGATTAGACAAACAACATTTAATACATACTGGTAAACAATTCCTATTCTTAAAAGTGGTATTTTCTCTACTAATTTGTATGCCTCCGCATTGCTGTCATTACATTGTGCTACTTTATATTTTTTAATTTTCTTTATTTTTCTGTACTGCTTGCATTTCTGTGCCTGTGTCACAGCTGGAAAGGGTCTTTGGTCCAGCCCGCCATCAAGGTTATCAAATAGAAATGAATATAATAAATAAATAAATATTAGTTTGCGTAGTACCTTCGCCAATTATAATCATCATTCTCTTTCGGCTTTTCCCGTTAGGGGTCGCCACAGCGGATCATCTCTTTCCATTTCTTCCTATCCTCTGCATCTTGCTCTGTCACACCAACCGCCTGCATGTCCTCTCTCACCACGTCCATAAACCTTATCTTAGGCCTTCCTCTATTCCTCTTACCTGGCAGCTCCATCCTTAGCATCTTTTTCCCAATATACCCATCATCCCTCCTCAGCACATGTCCAAACCAACGCAATCTCGTCTCTCTTGCTTTGTCTCCAAACTGTCCAACATGAGCTGACCCTCTAATATACCGATTCCTAATCCTATCCATCCTAGTCACACCGATTGCAAATCTTAACATCTTTAACTCTGCCACATCCAGCTCTGACTCCTGCCTTTTTGTCAATGCCACTGTCTCCAACCCATATAACATAGCTGGTCTCACTACACTCTTGTAGACCTTCCCTTTCACTCTTACGGATACCCGTCTGTCACAAATCACTCCTGACACTCTTCTCCACCCATTTCACCCTGCCTGTACTCTCTTCTTCACCTCTCTTCCACATTCACCATTACTCTGAACTGTTGATCCCAAGTACTTAAACTCGTCCACCTTTACCAACTCTACTCCTGCATCCTCACCATTCCTCTACCCTCCCTCTCATTTACACACATATATTCTGTCTTAGCCCTGCTGACCCTCATTCCTCTGCTCTCTAGAGCATATCTCCACCTCTCCAGAGTCTCCTCAACCTGATCCCTACTCTCACTACAGATCACAATGTCATCTGCAAACATCATAGTCCACGGCGCCTCCTGTCTGATCTCATCTGTCAACCTGTCCATCACCACTGCAAATAAGAAAGGACTCAGAGCTGATCCTTGATGTAATCCCACCTCCACCTTAAACGGATCTGTCACTCCCACTGCAGTCCTCACCACTGTCACACTACCCTCGTACATATCCTGTACCACTCTTACGTACTTCTCTGCCACTCCCGACTTCCTCATACAATACCACAACTCTTCTCTAGGCACCCTGTCATATGCTTTCTCCAAGTCTACAAAGACACAATGCAACTCCTTCTGACCTTCTCTGTATTTCTCCATCAACACTCTCAGAGCAAACATGGCATCTGTAGTGCTCTTTCCTGGCATGAAACCATACTGCTGATCACTAATCATCACCTCCCTTCTTAACCTTGCTTCCACTACTCTTTCCCATAACTTCAAGCTGTGACTAATCAGTTTTATCCCTCTGTAGTTACTGCAGCTCTGCACATCACCCTTATTCTTAAAGATAGGTACCAAAACACTTTTTCTGCACTCCTCAGGCATCCTCTGACTTTCCAAAATTTCATTAAACATTCTAGTTAGAAATTCCACTGCCATTTCTCCTAAGCACCTCCATGCTTCCATTGGTATGTCATCTGGGCCAACAGCCTTTCCATTCTTCATCCTCTTCATAGCTGCCCTTACTTCCTCCTTGCTAATCTGTTTCACTTCCTGATTCACTATCCCCACATCATCCAACCTTCTCTCTCTCTCATTCTCTTCATTCATCAGCCTCTCAAAATACTCTTTCCATCTACTCAACACACTCTCCTCTCTTGTGAGTACCTTTCCCTCACTATCCTTTATCACCCTTACATGCTGCACATCTTTCCCAGCTCTGTCCCTCTGTCTAGCTAATCGGTACAGGTCCTTTTCTCCCTCTTTAGTGTCCAATCTCTCGTACAACTCTCCATATGCCCTATCCTTAGCTTTCGCCACCTCTCTCTTTGCCATGCGCCTCATCTCCTTATACTCATGTCTACTTTCTTCATCTCTTTGACAATCCCACTTCTTCTTCGCCAGCCTCTTCCTCTGTATACTCTCCTGTACTTCCTCATTCCACCACCAGGTCTCCTTGTCCTCCTTCCTCTGTCCAGATGTCACACCAAGCACCTTTCTAGCAGTCACCCGTACTAGTTCTGCTGTAATTACCCAGCTATTCGGTAACTCTCCACTGCCTCCCAGTGCCTGTCTTAACTCTTCCCTAAACTCCACTTCACAATCACCCTTTTTTAACTTCCACCATTTAATCCTTGGCACAGCTTTCACATTCCTCCTCCTCTTCTTGATCACCAACGTCATTCTACATACCACCAATCTATGCTGCTTAACTACACTTTCCCCTGCCACCACTTTACAGTCTCCAAACTCCTTAAGGCTGGCCCTCCTACATAGGATATAATCCACCTGTGTGCATCTTCCTCCACTCTTGTACGTTACCCTATGCTCCTCCCTCTTCTTAAAATACGTATTCACCACAGCCATGTCCATCCTTTTCGCAAAATCCACAATCATCTGACCTTCTGCATTCCTCTCCTTAACACCATACCTACCCATCACTTCCTCATCCCCTCTGTTCACTTCACCAACATGCCCATTAAAGTCCGCCCCAATCACTAGTCTCTCACCCTTGGGTACACTCACCACAACTTCATCCAACTCACTCCAAAATTTCTTTCTCTTCCATCGCACACCCAACTTGAGGAGCATATGCACTAACAACATTCATCATTACACCATCAATTTCGAGCTTCATAAACATCACGCGGTCAGACACTCTCTTCACGTCTAAAACACTCTTGGCATATTGTTCCTTTAGTATAACCCCTACCCCATTTCTCCTGCCATCCACACCATGATAAAACAATTTGAACCCGTTTCCTAAACACCTGGCCTTACTTCCCTTCCATCTGGTCTCTTGCACACACAATATATCAACCTTCCTTCTCTCCATCATATCAGCTAGCTCTCTTCCTATACCAGTCATACTGCCAACATTCAAAGTTCCTACCCTCACTGCTACACTCCTAACCTTCCTCCTATCTTCCTGCCTTCGGGCACGCCTTCGCCCTCCTCTTCTCCTTCGCCAATTATAATAATAATATAAAATGAAGTAGCCTGGAAAGCAAGAAGCAAGAAGTTTATTCCTAGACTGGAGCTTTACAGTAGATGACCTGTAGCTTGCTTGGAAGACTCTGGGAACATGCAGTATGAGAATGCAGTCATGACTAACTTTTAGAATTATACTTGAAAAGACATTTTAGTAAGAGAATCAACATATGGACTCCACAGCACGTGAGACTCAAGGACTATTCCTGTTTATTCCTTGTTACAGATTAGCAGTTGGTAAAATGCTTTAAAAAAAAAATTTAAATTGCCCCAGCCACAATGGAATCAGCTTCCTCAGACTTAAAGGCCATCTTAAAAAGTTGACTCAGCCTGTATCTGCTTTAGAGATACAGGTTAAGTACAGTCACCAGTCTAACTACATTGACTTCCCTCACTTCTAAACCAATATTTCCAAATCCTTGGTAAATTGCAGAAGAAATTACTATAAATAGGTCTGTCTCTTCATTAACAAACTTAACTGTGATATATTTTCCCCTCGGATTTAATAAACTCTGTGTAGGAATAGTGTAATTCCTGCACGGAGTGTATGGTGGCCGTATCTGCAGCTGCCTCTCGGCAGCGCCTCCTTGCATATTAATGAAGGCGTGCTACTGAGAGAAAGCCGTGTACATGGTTACTGAGTCAGTGCTAGGGTGTGTGTTACAGTGCTGGCAGATGTGTAACACACCCCCTGCACTGTCAAAGTGCCATACAGCACTTAAAGATTAAAGAAAGTGTCCTTGGACACTTATGAATTTATTTATGTAGTTATGTCACACAGAGGGTGTGTTACAGTGTCCATAGCATACCCTTTGCACTGTCAAAGTGCTATACAGAACTAAAAGATTAAAAAAAGTATCCTCAGACAATTTATTTTTGTATTTACACAAAACCAAAAAACGCTGCTCCAGACCAAAACCAAAAAGGCACGGACACCAAGAATTAGTGCTTTTATTCACTATAATATACTGTGAACTTCATCAGAAAACATTCTAACCACCCAAAACAGCATTTAAATACCTAATTAACAGTCACATGACCAGAGATGTCAGATTTAAAAAGAAAACTTATTTTTTTGTATGTACAAATATATATAATAAAAATAATATAAATAAATGTATAAACAATTAATATTTTCATATTCAAATGAATATTATTAGATAAAACTATAAAATCTTTACTACTTAGTTTGCAGAAAACATTTTATGTTAATAGTATCTTTTAAACCTGGTGCTCAGTCTGCACCCAAGTAAATTTGCCATAAAGATTCCTTGCATTCTAACCAGGTTTTATAATCACCTGAAAACGTTTCTTGACTAACACTATCACTGAAAAAACAAACTTTTTGAAGTTAATACAAATAACAACATGTTTTGCCAAAGCATTAGTTTGTTCTTTTTTCTTTATTGCTAAGAGGTGTTCATAACTACGTCTCTTAAGACACCTAGACGTCTTTCCTATGTAATAACTTGGGCAGGACAAACATTGTGCAACATAGACAACCATTTCACTTTTACAAATATAATGTCCTTTAGCCCAAAACGTTCTTTTGATGTGACTAAATTCAGCTGAAGAAGTATTACTAATATACCTACACTGTCTACAAGAGTTACAAGAATAACTTCCTTCTTTCTGACTGGGCATAATCTTTGTATCAGTTTTAATATTGCTACCCTGTTCTAGTAAACTCTTAATGTTTGTAACTTTGCTATAAGTAAACAGAGGTTGCAATCCTATGATCTTAGCTAAATCCACATTACCTAATACGATTTTCCAATTATCAACAATAATTTTTCTAATAGTCCATATCTCATTGACTATAGGGAGTGGAAATGAAAAGGTAAAACCATTAATAATATTCTTAGAATGGTCACTGATAACCTGCCCTTCATTCAATGTTTCACATTGGATATAACCTCTTAAAATTGGACTCGCCTTACTATCTCTTAACTTCAAAACTTCTTTTTCTATTTGTTCCAACCATAATCTATCATAACCTCTAGCCTCAAATAAAATTCTTAAAGTCTCCATTTCTTTTATAAAATTAATATCTAATGTAGTTAATCTACTCAGTCTAATTAGTTGTCCTTTGACAACACCTTTAAAAAAAAAGTTTTCTTTTTAAATCTGACATCTCTAGTCATGTGACTGTTAGTTATTTAAATACTGTTTTTGGGTGGTTAGAATGTTTTCTGATGAAGTTCACAGTATATTAAAGTGAATGAAAGCGCTAATTCTTGGTGTCCGTGCCTTTTTGGTTTTGGTCTGGAGCAGCGTTTTTTGTTTTTTTAGTGATTTTGTGTTTTTCATGTTTTTTTATTTTTGTATTTATGTCACACAGGGGGTGTGTTGCAGTGTCCGTAACACAACCTCTGTACTACTGTAGTACCATATGGCATGGAAATTAAATGTCCCAATGTCAGGTTTCCTTGTATGTTTATGTATTTTTGTTTAAGTTTTTTCTTTTTTTTTTCAAGTTTAAGCACTGCTGAGTGTGTTTGTGAGACACATTGCTCAGCAGTGCTTAAACATAACAAAAAGCTATATAGAAATGTATAAGTGAAATCATCACAACTGAGTTAGCTGAATGATTAGAGTCATGGCCATGTGTGCAGCAAGTACATGGTTTGAATACCAGGGCAGACCATTCAGCTTTAATATTGGAAAGCATTTATATTCTTAATTTTTTTATTGCTGTAGTTATTGATATTTGTCAACTAGGTTAGTGCAGCTGGACCAGAATCCCAGTGTCAGTGGAGATATGAGGAGAAAACCTCCAGTTAAACACAAGTGTCCAATACAGTTTAGTCACACACCAAGATAATGTAATTAAAGTACATCAGGTGAGGTCATGTAAAGTAAAGTACAAACACATCATGATAAAGTATCAATAATGAGTAATTAATGTCAATATATATTTATGTTATCATGTAGAACTCTTGTTTGCCCTTAGCTAACTCTTGCTAAACACTTATACAAAAAAGCAAGAAAAGGTAACAAACATAAACTGTAAGCAAAATAACAAAAAAAAAAAAAAAAAATGTGGACACTGCAATCAATGTCCCTTTATTTGTTTATCCCTGGGTGATACGTGGCTGTCTAGGTTGACTACTGTTTGCCATGGGGTCAAGTTTAACTGTTATTCTGAAAGTGTTGTTTATCTTGCTCTGTGTGACTCTTGCATGGCTTTTTATATCGGTAAGACTGTCAATTCCCTTAATAAAATAATTTACCAGCACAACTACAGTATCAGAAAAAAATGACAACAAAAGTGCCCTGGCTAGCATGCTGGGCAGTGTGCTGGTTTTAGACAGCTTATTTTTTGGTTTTAGAGCAAGTCAAGATTAGAGTTTTTCCTGGTGACTGGCAGAATTTTTTACTGCAGAGAGAAATGTTTTGGCAGTTACACTTTGATGCCTGCAGTTTCCTGGGTTTGAATGACACTATTTTTATTTCCAGTGAGCTGAAAAGAAGAGCAAATATTCATTAAAACTACATTTTATAATTGTAGTATTTTACATTTTGCATTTTATTTTTTATTTTGTATTTTTCTTAATTGCATTTCCTAAAATGTTGCATCAGTAGTTTTGGAATGTTGTCTCTTTAATTTGAGAAGGGGTTTAGCACTTGTTTAGTGCCTTTTTATACATAAAAGAATTCCCTGTTTGCTGTTCCTGGTTCTGATGATGTCACTTTGTAATAAAAGTGCTTAACCAACAGTTTTGTCTTGTGCTGCCGTGAATAAAGTGTTTTGGATTGCTCTTTGGACTATTCCATGTTCGCTTTTTGTTATCTTGCTAAATATTGCTAAGCCAAGCTAAGCAATGCTGAAACAAAACCTGTCTGAGTAGTACTTATCAAAGCTTAGCACCACTTAGCCAGTTTGAGCATTGCTAAGCAGCCCCAGTCTGAGCAGTCCTCAGCTGAGCTAAGCAGATTTGAGCACCGCTAAGCACTGCTAAGCATTTGCCACTTTAAGCACTGCTCAACTCAGCTTAGTGGGTTTGCACACTGCTGAGCTTTGCTTAGCATTTTTAAAAGTGGTCCAATGGCAGCAAAGGTGGGAAAATAGCCTTATTTAAGCTGCAGATGTGGGACTATAACCAGTACCTGTGGGAGTTTGACCTGTGCAGGAACTATGGCAGGAGTTCGAGAGGAAGCACCCTTTTGGCCACAGCGCTGGGGCATATTGGTGTCCAGGGTCATGGTTCGACTCTTAGTTAAAGAACATAATGCCAGATTGCTGCAGGACCAGTACCAGGGCTTTGAATACAAGTGTGAGGCCTGGGACCATCTGGCACATGAGCTCACCAATGCCACTGGAATTCCCCACACTGGTGAGCAGGTGCATCATCATTATGATGACCTGAAGTGGAGGAAGGGGTGCTCTTGGCCCAATGGATCAGGATGAGAATGCCCCAGAAGTTTGTAAGTATAGGAAGCATAACTTTATGAAATTCTGTCATGAATATATCATAGACAGGTACACATAATATTGTATTTCCCTTCCCACAGGTGCAGAGGAGAGGATTTGCAACCTAGAGGCCCATGCAGGGCACTTAGGGAGGATACGCTGACAGTGTGGCAAGTACTGACCTATCTTGCAATATATATATATATATATATATATATATATATATATATATATATATATAGTACAGTGAATAAGAAAGAGTACATTGTTTACTGCCAGTAAGTATAGTGTGTTCTGAGTGTACTGCAATAAAAGTGTTCTCACACCCACATCGATATAACTGAGTAATGCCAGATACTGTGCAATACAGGTGAAGGCACCAAACAAGCTACTATTGATGAAAGAAAGCTAATTCTGTAGAAATGGTGTGTAGGAATGATAGAAGTATATACTGTATCAATACTAAGGATCTTGTAATAAAGTACACCCTGACTGCAACCGTGAAGGTAATAAATAACATTCATTCACCATCTACAGTATATGCCAAACAACTGAAGTCAGAATTTTGAATGTAATAAATCACTGTGTCATGTCACCCTCAATAAAGTTCTTTCCACCAGCTGTTGTGTTTATTCTGGACTGTTGTTAAAGAAATACAATTGTACAGGTGCTCCACACAAATATGGCTATGACACCATGAATTGATTGAAGTTTGGCTGATAAAGAACTGTTATGCTAAAGTGTAGACGAAGAGCAATAAAACAAAGTACAATGCAATTTGATATATGTTCTGCACTAAAATTTGAACCTTGAATAGTAATGTGTAATGTATTATAGTGTGTTTCCCTCAGGATTGTCTAGTGTTAACCTTTGCATTTCAGCTGTACATATTCCTGAATGTAGGTACACCGATGTAGGCAAGTGTGACACTGTAATAGCTGTACACTGCAAATCTACCATACATATTCCCATCCACTAGGGATTAAATGTGTACACCTGCATTCCAACTATTAATAATAATACTATCTCTGTCATGTATGAATCTCATGCATGTATGTTCAACTGTCACTACAGTCTTCTGTGACACTTTACCTATATTACCAGGTCAGACTTTATAACTAAGTGAGGTTTAGGCACAAATCAGTCAACCAGAATACAGCAGTGGCCCAGTAGCTCAGTGTGATAACAAATAGATATGTTGTTAATTTTTCACACACAGACCAGTGTCTGAATCCAGGGACTGGTACTAAGATGTATTTATAGTAACAGACAAGTAGTCTTGACTATTTGATGAAACTGTCGTGCAGTGTTAACAGATATTTTCTCCACAAGGCTTACAGGTAAAGAAATGTTTATAGTAGCAGTATGAAGGGTGTACTAATAAACTGTGTCCAGATGTACTCTATTAAATAAAATGTCAAGCAGTAGAGAAGTATTCCAACTGAATTGGACAAATTAAATGTACTACTGTTGGTACTGCTGTATGCCAGGTGTGTCTGTGAATGTGCACTGATAATCCAAACCCATGCCTACAAATGACAGCAGGATAGGTATATACACCATGCACTGTGCCCAATTCATGTTTCTCAGGTGTCATGCTGTCATGGCTAGTGATCACTGTTGCCATTAACCTTGGACACAGATATAACTCCATTTGAAGTATGCCAGTAGCACACTCACACAACATCAGTGCAGGGTACACCTTGCTACTCGTATATGTTACCCCGACATGTACAAGTCCCCTGTAGCTATGTACCTATAGTTCTTACAGCTTGGCTCATACCATTCCATGTCAACAGCTTGAGAGGTATGTGTGTGCTACAGAAGCTTTAGGGCACATGTAGATATAAAGTAAGGGCAGACCTGTAGAGTACTGAGCAGTACTGCTGTGAAAAGTACAACCTATACAGTTGTTAATGGCATGTTTTTCTCTCCCTCCACCCCTTATTTGCACCACAAATTATTATTGTTATACTACAGGTATGGTTTCATTTCAACATACTGTGTTTTCTGGAATTCATAAACTCCAATGCCCTGGATTAACTTATCCACACCCCACCAGGGGCAACAATATCCTAGAGCTAGTCATTACCAACATGAGTGACCGATGTTCCACACCTGAAGTCAATGCCTCATTGGTCTGATCTGACCATAAGCTAATTATCCTAAATATCCACATCCTGCCCCCAACCCCTATTAAGGAAGCCATGGTAAAAAATTTCTTCAAAGCCAATTTCATGCTTCTTAAGACAGAAGTGGTGAAATTCATGACACCCATGCAGATGGACAATACCGTTATGACTAATGAATCCTACACAATTACACGTTATATGCACTTACATGAGTGCATGGATCATGCTATCCCAAACAGAACCAAGATGCTATCATCCAAAAAAGGAAACCAATCTGGTGGTCCCCCGCCATAAACAAACTGTACAACAGAAGAAAGAAACTGTTTAAAAAGAGAGTAAAATCCCATGAGTGGAGGCGCTCCCTGGTCAGCCTCAGTAAGAAGCTGCAATCCCTGATAAAATCCTCCAAAGCTAGTTATGAAAACAAAATCGCCACTTATTCTAAAGACAACCACAAAGCATTCTACAGCTTTGTCAAGAATCTCAATGGCAACACTCAGATCTGCTCTGAGTTACAGAACAATGGCACTAAATATACAGAACCAACTGATATTGCCAACACCCAGGCAGATAGGTTCAGTGCTAACGTTACCCCCCTCTCACCCACTAAAAAGCCCATCTCTATACCGGTAGAATGCAAAGTTCCTGTAATTACAGCTGCACAGGTAAAAAACATACTCTCCAAAGCCAAGAACACAGCATCCATGGGTCCAGACAACATCTCAGGCTGCGTTCTACACAAACTACAGAACAAATTGGCACCCCACCTAAGTACCATGCTCAATCATAGCCTCACCTCAGGCTTTTTGCCTGCTGAACGGCGCACAGCAACAGTTATCCCACTCCACAAGGGGGGAGCCACCATGGACCCCAGGAACTACCGCCCCATTAGCCTGATGAGCCTGGTCTGCAAGGCCATGGAACTTATCATCATGGAACTTATAAACAAAGACATTGGTAATCTCCAAGCTCTGGACTCCACCCAGTTTGGGTTTGTAAAAGGCAGATCATGTCTCCTAAATCTGATAGGCTTCTTTGAAGCAGTCACCAAAGCCGTAGACAAGGGTAAGGTGGTTCACACAGCCTATCTAGATCTTGCCAAGGCTTTTGACACCATCCCCCACTCTAGAATTATAGATAAACTCACTAAACTAGGTATAAATCCCTATGTCACAAGATGGGTTGCCAACTGGCTCACTGACAGAACCCACACTGTGAAAGTAGCAGTCTCCAAATCCAACTTCAGGCCAGTGACAAGTGGAGTACCAAAGGGTTCAGTCATGGGTCCTCTCCTGTTTGGTATCTACTTCTCTGAAGTACAGGCTAACATAGAAGGTCTTTGGCTAATGAAGTTCATAGATGACTGCAAACTAGGAGCCATAATCGAAACTCCTAACAATGTGGACATCCTACAAAAGGGCCTCACTGAGACAGATGCCTGGTTTCAAAGCCATGGCCTCAAGCTCAATGCCAAAAAGTGCATTGTCATCCCCTTTGGTAAAAACTCTGTACCCATGAACTACAACATAGGTGGTAGTATACTTAACACCGAAAGTGTGATAAGAGACCTTGGGACACAGGTGGACAGTAGTCTTTCCTGTGATAATCACATCACCACAGTAGTCAGGAAATCCTTCTATGTGTAACACCTCATCACAAAAGGTTTCTCATCCAGAAAAAAAGAGGTCATTGTTCCCCTCTACTCATCACTCATTAGACCCATTATAGAGTACAACGCCCCTTTTGGTATGTACCTCACAAGACATCTACAACAACTGGAAAGGCCGCAGAAATACCTCACAAAGAGGATTACCAGCCTCAAACAGATGCCCTCATGAACCGTCTCAAAAAACTCCAGCTTTACTCCATCACATATTGTCTACTCAGAGGTGATCTCTGCCTAACATACAAAGCTATGTCAAACCCAGAGCTGTTGGACATGCTCCACTTAAAGAAATCCCAATCCCTCTGAGCTACACGGTCTAGGGACCGAAACCTTGTCACCACAATAAACAGAACATGCCGGAGGGATAGATTCCTGTCCCAGAGACTTCCCATGCTCTGGAATAAACTACCTATCTATATCAAACAAAGCTCCTCAATAGCACTCTTCAAGAAAAATCTTGATGATTGGATGGGAAATAGGAAATTCACCCCGGGGATCACCTCTGTGGCTCTGCTGAACAGTGGCACAGGAAAATAATTTTCTTGGGTGGCAAAAGCCAGGGCACCTTTTTGGCTGGGCTTGTATAGGCCCCAGGGCCGATAGCCTAGTACCTACCTATGAACCTATGCACCTATATATTGTTCTGAAAACTTAATGTTGGGCCTCGTGTTGTATTATGGTTCATATATTTCAATGGTTGCATGCTAATATACCTTGTTGAAATTCTACTGTTGTTGGCCTGTTGCTGTAACTGTTACTGGCATACTGTTACAATAATAACTGTTATTCTATTTATGCCTGTGTTCCATATGCTGTGAAATTCTATTGTTCTGGGTTAATTGAAACACCCATACATGCTGTTATAACTAATGCTGAAATTTTTTGCTCATGACTAACCAATACACTTTAACAAACTTCAACACCATAGCATGTTTGGGTAAGTTGATCCCAACAGAGACACCTGTCCTGCCTCGTCTGGCCATAGCACCAGGTTCCAGCATGTCTGGGACCCAACCTCAAGCTGCTTCTTCGGCTGGTCCTGCACCACCCTCGGGTAGAACCGCCTCAGGGAAAGGGGTCCATCCCCCCTGAGTGTGGGCATGGAGGGGACCCTGTCACCCTATACCAGTTCTGAGGTATGGTGCGCAGGGTCATCTAGCGGATTTTGGATGACCACCTGCACCAGATAGAGGGCAGACTGATGCACCTCAGGGGGAAGGCTGGCCCCGGTGCCCAGCCCCCAGCACTGCCATCTTTGGGGCCATGAAGGGACAGTGGTGAATGCCCAGGGGTGGACCTCAGTTCCACTGTTTCCATCTGGGGGCACTTGGTCTTCTGATTCCCAACCACCCTCCCCAGCCAAGGTGTTTATCCCCTCATGTGTCTTACACCACCCCTGTTTGCTAACTTGTCTGTCTGCATATACAACCTCTTCTACCCAACTTACCTCCTCTAATGTACCTACAACCCTTCCACAACATCCCACTCTCACCTTAAAATAAGGGCAACTGTCCCAAAAAAAAAAAAAATTTGTCCCATACTTAGCTCTCCATTTCTCACCCATGTACACTATTAATCAATTTCAACATGAATTAATCAACAAAGTTATGTCACCCACACCCCTCCCTGTGGGGTGTGAGACTCCAAATTCCAAATTGTCCACATCATGCAAAGCTGTTGCTACATAAGAAATAGAGACCTATGGTCCTTTCCTACACCTGTCCTGTACATCCTTAGCTGCCTTTCATAATGTTTTCCCCCGTTAGCCTCCATTTCACCACTTTCCTTTCACCCCTTTTTTCTTTTCTTTTTTTGGAAATAGCACAGATTTAAGCGAGGATAAGTGATGCAAAGTGTAGTTACAATGGGATGCAGTTTCAGTAAAAAATATATGTGAAATCTTTTGCTAGACATATTCACACAATTATTGTTTAGAGGTAGTGCATTTGAATAAAAAGAATGTGTAATTAAGTATATTATAGAAGGTTTTGAAAATAAAGTGGATCCCATAACATTTTATGTTCAGGTTAAGGTTTGGCCCAAAGCTGCTAATGTTTGCAAATGTCTTATGAATAGAAAGTATATACTTTAACTGAATATGTACTATATGAAATTGAAAAATGCACAGTCATAACTTTACAGATCTTTCAACTATCCACATTTTGGAGGAACATTCCTATTTTCAGACCTGATTATGATGTTCCCATTTTCAGAGGTATGTCCCTATTTTCAGGTTTGATTTAGTTCTGAATCCCCCTCATCACATGTGATTTTTGAAGCTGTCTAGTACACAGAAAACCACAAATGACCAACATACTAGTGGCAATAATAGTTTAAAAAAGGGGACACATCTTACAACTGTATTTTTCTGTAACAAGAATAAATGACCTTGTACTGAAGACTTTTGTAGTAGAGTCCATTAAAGTCTCCACACTTTATACATTCTTTTTGATAATGTACTTATATTTTTCCATAATTTTTGTCCGTCTCTGTTTTTTAAATATGTGTTTCTGAGCAATATCCTACACTCCTACTGGAAATTGGAAGAGTTATGTGTTATTTGGAATTCAAATATTATGCTAATTAGATGTCCAAATTTTAGCTGGATGCTCCTATTTTTAAAGACCAGTTGAGGATGCTAGAGGGGATGGAGACGAAGTGCTTGAGATGGGTGGTAGAATGCACAATGTTGGACAGATGAAAAAATGAGGACATCAGAACAGAAGCCATCATGGCTCTAATTACATAGAAGATCAAAGAGAACAGTTTACAGTGGTTCTGGCACATGTGACAAAAAGAGAAGACAGTTTAGTGAAGAAGATTTGGGGCAGACAAGAAGAAGGCAAGAGGAACTGAGGGCATCCAGTAAAGAGATGGCTGGATTGTGACAGAAGCCGTGCGACAATCAGGCATGACTGTCAATAAAGGTAGGAGAGTGGCACTGAATCAAGAGAGATGGAGAGAGCTACATGACACCTCGACCCGATGTAGAACATGGGAAAAAGGAGGTTGATGGTGATGATGATGATGATGATGATGCGGGTTGAGAAGAAAAGGCATTCAGCGTCAGTTTCATAACCATGCAGAAAAGTGCAGAGCTAGAAGTAAAAACTTAATAGAGAATTCCAAGTATTTCTCCATCTAATACCTAAAAATGTCTCTGCTTTAGACATAATGTTAATCATGAGGTACACTTTAAGCAGATTTTCTCTTGATCTCATTTGCTCTTAATATTTCCTGCCTTGCATTCACTATGGTCCCCCACTGTTGGTAGCGTAGATGTAAAATACTTGCTCAGAAATGTTTCTTGTTTCTCTGTATACAGTTTATCTTTCTGAAATTATTGGCTATAAATGTTTCTGTTTGCACTCAGCTTATTTTTGTGTATTTAAGAATGTACTTTAGTAATATAACCCATACTGCTTGACCTCTTAGCACAAGCAATCTCGACAAAGCCTAAAATAATGGGGGAACAAAGACCCAAAAATTGGGAGGGATTTTAAATATTGGTCTTATAAACATATAAAGTTGCTAGAATAACAGGATTTGTGTCAGCATGCATTTTCTGAAGGATATGAAGTCTGAAACTCAAATGCATATCATTATTTATTGACTTCTGTCCTCTGTGATTTGCCAGAAAACCTCAAAATTTATGAGGAGCAGACCAAATATATGAGGCAAAAATCTGGGCATTCATCAAAAATCTGTACAGTTGACAGGTATGATAACCATTGCATTTTTGTCTGTTTTCCTGGCTGTAGGAATACAGTCTTTGATATCTAGGCAAAATTATAAAATGTTTCACCGAATGTGTTTTTAGCTGCTTTGTTGCCCTATTCATTTTTCTGATGACGTGAATGATTTTTATAATATAGAGGATTATGAGTGAGTCTCTAATCGTAACCATGGTGTTATGTGTTGAAGACATGGATGCCAAGAAGTTCTCCTTGAGAGCAATCAGTGACCAATTCTTTGTTGCGCATGGAGCTTCATTTGCTACATGTGATACTAGCTACAGAAAAATATGCACTGTTTTGCGTTCTTCCAAAGCCATAAAGCACTTAGAGAGCGCTCTCAAAAAGAATGTCATGTTACATTAGGGTAAGAAAGTCAGAAAAGACAGAAAATAAGAAAGGTAGATAGAATTACAAAAAACAGACAATGGGTAGAAAGAATTCTGTTTTAAATTCTGCTGCAGTGATTTACTGCCACTTCTGTCAAGTTTCACTGTCTAGGTCAATACCCAATCATAACGACTTAAGCAGGGGTGTTTAATAGTTGTTAATATGTCTCACTGTACAGACGCACTTACCTGTTTTTTTTTTTTTCACAGTATTGGAGCATAGTCACAGCACTCCATGCCATGCAGTACATAATTATTACTACACTCATGGCTGTTATTAAGCTTGTAGAAATATAATTATTGACTTGTCTTGTCACATGGTGCTGTTCATGTTTCAGGCAAGTCTACTTGTCCTGGAGAGCAAACAAAGAAACAAATAACCAAATAAATCAATAAATATTGTGTACTAGAGTGAGGAGGCAATCAGATATTGGCACAGTGGCCCCCTTTAGACCGGGTCTATAACCAGAAAGCTTCTAACAGATACCACCACAATAGGGAAGTGGTGCTTGTTATGGGTGTTGTCAGCAACACATATGATTCCACACAACTAGCAGGGACAAAAAGTCAGTGGAAACAAAAGTGTGCTCCTCACCAGGTACCCTAGCATCTGGGACACTTCAGTTCACATGGGGGACACCTTAGGATAGTCCCAAATATAGCCTCACAAGTTCTTGATATATTCCTGGCTGTTATCTATTAAGAGACTGAGAAACATATAAAGTTTCCAAGAACAGAGGCTGTGTGCCCTGCTGCCATAGAAATTTATTGCTACATTGCCCAACTACCTCAAGTATACTGTGCTATCAAATGCATCCATGTAGGGTTAATCCCCCCTCTGGTAAAGATGGGGACATACATGCCAATCAGAAGGGATAATAGTCATTGTATTACAGCTTGTGTGTCGAATAGATTGTACAGTATTGAAACTATCAGTGATCCATACTGCCAGTGTGCAATATTCACATTTCCAAAACAGCTGTCATCTAAGTCAGAGGACCTCCAGTGTAGAGAGTCCAAATGGACTTTTAATGTGTGAGTAATACTTTTGTTAATACTCAAAGCTGACAAAGTATGAAGAATCATGATTTAAACTGCCATGTCAAAAGTATGTCTTTCACTTTGGAGCCATATGAAAGTACAGATGTCCATAATTAGTAGTCCTGTTTACTTCAAGTGCTAAATTATGACGAGATGTTCGTGGTACAGCAGTTTTGTAGTTACTGTATATAAGCAGCAGCTGTGTTTGGGGCATGGTGCTCACATTAGGAAATGCAGGATGAAAACCCTATGTGCAAAAACACTTGAGTGCTATTACAGTAAGTTTAAGAATTCAGTGAAATACTTTATTTATATGACATTTAGGATTACTGGATTCCTGGTTATGAGTGTCAGACTTTCAGCAGACAATGGTCACCCTCTGGAGCTCTGCCTAATGACACAATCCACATTTCAGAAAAAGCATACACTGAAGCATACGCATTGATCAGAGTGTGCTTGGTTTACTTAAATTTTCATAAAATGAGCTTGGATACTTTTAGATATGCTTTTAAATACAGTCCAAAGAGAGATAGTTTGGATGGGCACTGCCTGTACAGTGCTGCAAAACAAGATGATAGTTAAGCATGGAGTTCTCCCAGTCCAGGATGTAACAGGTCTCCCACCACAGCCCCAAGCATTTTCACAAAAACATTAATGGATGATGTTGAGGATGGCTGCAAAAGGTATCTGGCAAAGCACAGCAGCTGCACATTTGAGGATGGTGTCTGCAATGTACCACATCAATAATGACACTGCAACATCTGGTAGAAAACTATATACCATGGCATGCCACAGTTGCACACAATGCACAGATAAATATGAGGTCTATATGGTGATTGTTGCCATAATGTTATCTACACAATGATGTGCATATCCTGAATGTCACTGGTATTAGACATCACCATAAACTGTATCATATGTCACCAGTTACATATGGTGTAACTGTCACTCGTGCAGATACCAATGTTAAAATAGAATAACTTTAAGGATATAAGAAGCAGAAAGTATTATTGTACACTACAGTATATAGGAAGTCACTTACATCTTTCGGAGGTATTCCACACCCAGGGCTACATGTAAAATATCCTCTGCTGAGAACAGCTGCATCTTTTCTAATTCTAAAGGTCTCCTGATGCACAAGAGTGGATAGGAATGGACTTGCAGAATGTGAAAGTGGGTTCAAAGTGCATAAGGATGGTCTTGATCCAGGGAGCTGGCAAAGCTGTGGAGTGCAAGAGATCACTATGAGTGAGGTTGCTACAGACTATGGTCTGATCTTCTTTCTCTGGTCTTCAGCAGTAGCAGGTGTGAAACTCCCATGCCCATGACATTTACCATGCAGCATAAGACCATACCTGTGGCAGGTAATCTGTGCATGATCTAAATCACAAACAATATGATAAGTTTAACAGCTAGTGCTCTTGAGAGCTCAAATGCCAATGATATTCAAGCAGCACACTTATGCATTGCTGGTTCAGCCTTTCCATCAACTTATGTGTGTCCCTCACATAATCAGAGTGGCTCCATTCAGAATCATTAAACATAGTTGTGAACATTCTTGACAGACCATTTTAGACCACCACAGTCACCCTGTGTAACCATGATCTGTGAGGATATGCATTCACTGGATTACACGAGCATGTGAATGTGCAAAGATAATTCATATCTCATGGTTTCCTATTCCCATCTGGCAGCCATAGGCAGATCAACTGGATCATAGATTCATTGGATCATAGGAAGGTACTAGGCTATTGACCCAGAGATCCTTTCAAGCCTAGCCGTTTCATCCCAAAGAAATACCATAGATACATGGATTGTATTTAGTAATGATTGCCCATGTCCAGGAGGGTTGTGGGTGCTATCCTCAGTAAGAATTTACGGTGCCCCATCCACTTATCCAGATTCCTTTTGAACATTGTCATAGAGGTATTCTGCTTCACATGGTTTGGCAGCCTATTTTAAAGACATGGCAGTGTCTGGAGAGAAATCTGTCCCCCCAGCACATCCTATTCAAGTCACTGTGATTTTCGAAATTATGCGTTTGTTGGGAATCTCCAGGTCCTACATTACTGTGTTCACCCCAGTGAAGTGATAAGATGTAGACTTCCTCTGCATCACTGCAACTTTAAAAGCATCTGCACTTGTCACAAAACTTCAGGGCTTGGGAAAAATCTGTGACTTTGAAAGCCTCAGGGCTTCTCATACATCTGTGCCACAGATGATGGTAAATATGTTGCAGTAGAGACAATAGACGTCTCCGTTGTCAATCAATGGTTGTGCTCTGTGAATTTAGAGTTACTCCAGGTGGTTTCCACCTTTACTGCCTCTGCCTAAGGATATACAGCTGGATATGTCATTTAAGACACTACGTGCATTACAATCAATAGCTGGTAAATGTTAGCCAGCAATGCATTCCAAGTAACCACAAGTGTAATAAAGGAAAAATAAAATAAAAGTGAAGGATAAATGCTATCAAAAACAGTAGACTCTAACATTATATTATTCTGTATACCATTATAATAAGAATATAAACCAAACTGTCTGCGCCAATTGCAGATGTGACATGCCTGAAGCCCATGCCACTAATATACACATGTAAGTACTCACTGATCAAAATCTGTACATGAGGCAAAATAAATGTTAATGTTTGATGTAAATATATAGCACACAGTTGCTGTAGCACCATCCACTGTAGAAGCAGCTTGGCCTTATTGCCTGAACTTGAGTACTAGGCACATGCAAATAGTCAAAATGTGTTACACAATCAAAACTGTAATTAATACTTAAACAGCTAAATCAAGTAAAAAATGCAATTATATCCTGTGGAAAAAGTGCATACCTCAGTATCACTGTCTAGGATTATTATGTATTTTGGGCCTAATAATACTAGGACTTCTTCCACGTTATTGAGGGTGGAGTGTAGGAGATAGATGACCCCACCACACTGCTCTATATATGGCAGGTTTGAAGTCTGCAGCCTGTAGATGTATCACTTGACATCAGTCAATGACATATTGATGACATCATCTCCAGGAAGGTATCATCCTCAGTCATGGAAAAATATCCTATAGGCTACACTGCTGGACTGACATGCTAAGGAAAGGCAGGCAAAAAAAAAAAAGAAAAAACAGCACTCACATAAATCATCCCAAAAACAGCTATTTGCAAAAAAAAAATAATAATAATGACAATAATCCTAGAGTTATCATTAATGTTATGGATGTAACACACACACACACACACACACACACACACACACACACACACACACACACACACACACACATACAGTAAATACCCAGGTCAATACTTATGAACAATCAGCCTATGCCTATTTACATTTTACATGTGGAAATTGAAACATACATCCAAGTCACAATACACACTGTAACTGTAGTGCATAGTAATATCTGGATGGTTCACAAAATAAGTACTACTGCCTTTTCCAAAATATTGTTAATGGAGAAGCATGCACTTGGGCATATAGAAATAAATGTAAGAATATGTATCTCACATTTGAATGCAGCTTGCAGAAATATTGCAGTTAAGCATCAAATTTACTGATTGTATAGATTTATCTAATCTACCATGGCTCCAGAGTGTCAGTATTTGTAGTAGTATGCTATGCAGTATTAATAAGCTTCATTTGCTTTAAACGTTTTTGAACTACATTAAAGGTAAATTATTTATATGTTCTTGGCAGTAAAATGAATTCCATTTCAGGTCTTCTATAAAAATAGGTCACAGGCCTAGTGGGACTAATCTGATCAACAAAAACAAAACATAAACATATAAATACACATAAACATAAAATCTGTGTTAGTAAAAAATCAATGTTGACGTCTGCAAGCAGATGTTGGCTGCCAGTAAAAAATTGACAAGACTTATTGTGATGTCCCTAAGACAGGAAGATGTATGTAATGCATTCTTTTGGCTTGACAATGCATCATTATATAATACAAGTTGTTGTGCTATAATTTCCAGTTCAAATTGTTTGTGGATTTCTATTGATTTTAAGAAGCTGGATCTCACACCTCATTTGGAGTGAAGAGAAGACATTGATGATGTCCATCAGTATGAGGACATATAAAATCTGCTTGCGAAGCTAAAGGAGGGGTTCTTTTGTGTCACTGATGTCTTGAAGATCCTTGCTGCTGATCTCTACTGTGTTTACTTACCCTGGTAAAACTTTTGCATTCGGGAAATCAAGGTTTCAATGTTGTCTTTTGAAAATCACGTTCGGATATATATATATATATATATATATATATATATATATATATATATATATATATATATATATACCAAATAAAAAACAAAAAAACTGGGGGCTATGGCACTAAAAGAACAGAAATTTAGAAAATAAGCCTATATCCAACAAACAACCAGTGTGATCACCACAGCTACACACATAAAACTTATTTATTCGACAGGTACTTAAAATAATAAAAAATAATATAAAAAATGAGTGTTTTCATGTGGCTTCCACCCTTCTTCAGATTCTTCCCATTGTAATAATTAAAAATCTTTTAAATCTATCCTAACCAATCATAATTAAAACCACAGTCCTTCTAACCAATACATATATAGTATCTCTACAACTAATTAAATATGGTACAATAGTATCTCTACATCTATTTGGAATATGGTACAATCTCCCCCAATCAAAACTCATTGCTAAATCAGTGTTGGATGAATCACTTCTCAGAGGTGCTGTAGTAAACACACCCCTTATACCTCTGATTGTCCATGACATAACATCAACGATTAACTTTAGCCATTCCTTCATATTAAAAGAAGATTGCACTTTTCATATTTACAATCAATAATAAATTTAAAGAACCTATCATCACCATAGATTGTCATTTAGTAATATAATAAACTCATAGTGATCACTATATCTATCTTGAAAAACAAAATGATGTACATTTGTAACAACCTGATATGTCTCAAATTTGAAATAGGAAATGGGTTGTTCATCTGCTAAGAAATAATGTTAACATAAAACTTCTACATAAAATATATATCGTACTGATTAATGTACTTTATATATTCAATTGAGACACATTCATCTGATACTAGATGAGAATATAAACCCTAAAAGTGACAGCTTTAACAGTATACTTAGTCTGCTTAATGAGCACTATAACCTCTAAATATTAGGCAGTTATATAATCCCTTTTCTACATTTCAAATTCAGTAATCACAAACAATGGTCTTATCTATTAATGAAGTGCTTGTAAATTGTTATACCATGATATAGCAAACTGTCCAAATCTCAAAACCGTTTGGGCTAAGGTGCATATCACTGCTAGACTCAAGGATAACTATGCATGTTGGAAGTTGATCAAGAGCATAGTTCAGATTCATTCAAATTATAAAAGTACACTTTAAGTTGTCTGCATCATCCTTCAGGCATCTATTTATACAGGCCCTATGGCAATAGGTGGATCAAATGTTGAACAATCCAATCTCCTAGCTTATGAGTAACTGATGACCAATAGTAGCGGGCTGCCCATGAGCACCTCTAATTGGTTCTGAGTATGCATATCATTGTCCATTTTCCAATAGAATCACATATGGCAAATAACATCAGGATTGGTTGCCAAAATAATGTTCTACAAGTTATCAGCTTGCACATTGTTGGACTTCCAATCCACCTCCTGCATGTGTTAAACTATCACAATGCAAATGTTATCTCATTGTGGTCGCCAAAATGAGCAGCGTATACTACTCATTTATAAACATTACACTTCCTTCAAAATATAAGCGTACACTTTATATTTTTAGCATCATCTTTCAAACATCTATTTATATGGGTCCTACAGCAGCAGGTAAATCAAATATCAAATAATTCAATCTCCTGGCTTTCAATTGACTACTGTCCAATGATCAAAAAACACACCAAATCCATGGAAGAATCAGTCAGACCCAGACAATATACCACTTTGAGTAAAATACAGCCCTTCAGCTCGCAAACCACATGGTTCCAAAAGTTAAAATATGTCCACTTTATTGATGGTTAAAACCAGCCTGCTTGGCTCGAAAAAACAAATTTGTTACAAGTTGAATTCATACAAGTTATGTCCACTTTATTGATGGTTAAAACCAGCCTGCTTGGTTCATAAAAACAAATTTGTTACAAGTTGAATTCATACAAGTTGATCACGCTTTCTCTTTGTTCAAATACAAAGCTTCATCAGAACTAAAAACCTCACATGACCCACTTGAATATATAACATTACTAATCAATTGAGCAGTCACTAATTAAATAATTATTAACAGCTGTGGTGAAAAAAGTAATATTAAAAGCCACAGTACCAACAATCTGAAAAAATATTCTTGTGTATTTGCCTAACACAGTTAAAAGTGTTAGTTACCAAATACAATTGTGCTAAATGTGTACCTTCAATACAATGTGTCAAATTTAAGATTTTCCATCTGTATGAATGCATTCAAAAATATGTTACTGATAAATACGTGTATTGAAAGAAAAAAATAAATATATATATTCATATATATATATTCAGTGCAAAGAAAAAACACTAAACATGCCTAAAATTGAACATATAAAAATAAAATTTTTTGCATAGTATATTCTGAGATGAAGAAAAAGAAAAATAAATATACATAAAAAGGAAAAATGAATTGATGTTCTCACTACCTAAAAAATAATATGTCCAATGATACCGGGCTTGCCCCCAAACATCTTTGGTTGGTTCTGACTATGCATATCATTATCTGTTGCTACAGGTTTACATATGGCAGATAACATCAGGATTGGTTGTCAAAACACTGTACTTACATATTATTGGCTTGCTGATTGCTGGGCCACCAATCAATTATACAGCTTTGAGTACATGCTATTCATTGTGGAAATCACTATGAGGTAACACTTGCTTTGTGATAGTTTCAGACATGCAGAAAATGGATTGGTGGCCCAGCCATCAGCAAGCCAATAATATGTAAGTAAATATGTAAGGCATTGTTTTCTCAAAGCACATCTCAAAGAAATACTCAAAGTGATAGCTAAGAGCCATGAAAGACCACCCATCAATACCTCTGATAGGTAAAGGTTGCACATATCGATGTCCATTATCCTATAAAGCTGTATATAACTTTTACTGATAGGACTGGTTATTAAAAAATGTCCAGGCAAGTTATTGATTTTATTTTTTCTCTTTCCTGACGATTTAATGAGCCCCGCTCTGGGATCAGACACTACTCCCCCTCTTTTTAGTAATTATATTCATTTTATTTATTTACTGCAGGGAACAAGTAACTTTGATGAACTCCTGGAAGAACACTGAATATATAGTTGCTTCACACAAATCAATGTTAAATACCACCTGAATGACAATACGTACAACAGTGACACAGATGGCGTCAGTTTGCACAGTAGTCTCTAATTAAAATTAGGGAGTAATCACTACTTGGGATTTTGCAGAATTCCAAGTACTTATGAGAGATTTCATTAGTGCTAATGATGGAAGCTTTATGCATGAATAGTAATTAAATTAAAGATTAACACAGAATGAAAAGATGATGGAATTTTTGGTGATCCCTTGCAAATAGTGGAGGTGAAACTGAACAAAATGTTAAATAAATTGGGTATTAAACATGAGTATCTTTGGTAGAAAAGGCTATTGTTATTCTGGATAATTAAGAAATCAAAATAGTAGTAATCACCACTGGGGAAAAAAAGAGTAAGGAGTCAGAGCAGAAAATTAAGTAGTGATACGCTGAACTGTTAAAGTTAAGATCCACTGTGGAGACTTTACTGACAATAAAAGAAGATCTTGTGAATTATACTTAGAGGGGAAGATGTTAGAATAACAGATCAAAAGGAGAGGGCTGAAAGGACTGATATTATATTATTTGTATAGACATGGCAGAAGGAAATCATTCATGGCAAATGATGCCTTGGCTACAAAATTAAGAGGGATAATTGAGTAAGGTGTCAAACAGCAGCTAATGGGAAGTATAGGCCACTCATTATTAAGTGTCACAGTTTTAAACTGAGGGAAGGGTTGGTGTGATAGGTGGCACTGAAGAAAGGTGTACTTCTGGCTGTTTCCAGGATTAAAGGGACTGAGGATTTTTCAGCAATCATTTTTCAAAAAAGAATGCAGTTTTGCAGTGTAAGTGGCACAGCAGGAAGCACACTCACCTTTGGTGTAGAAGGCTGTGGGTTCTATCCCTGCACCAGCTAAATCTATTGCTGACACTGTAGTGCAGAATAAAGGTGGTGCTGCACTCCTGAGTGTGCCATCTTTTAGATGGGGCATTAATCCAAGACCCGTCAGCTTGAGCTGGTGGTAGCTCATGTGAATTTAAAAGATCCCACAGCACCTATCAAAAAGAACAGAGGACCTTTACTTATTTACAAAAATAACTTTTATTTACAACATATTTGCAAATATTTACAGATGTACAAATATATAGATATACAAATATATTTACACATATTCATTAGTTTTCTTACAGTTATTCTAATTTTTCATCCCAATTAGACCCCCACTCCTTTTCCATAACTACCATCTGATTTTACTTAATATTGTTGCTAAAATCCATTTCCCGTTAACCATAGTTTCATTTATTCGATCATTCCATATAAGCCATATGAAATAAAATAACCTTTTTTTTCTATTCTTTAAACATATTTTTTACTACTGTTCTTACAAATCCATATTTATTTATATCCATGTTTGTTGTATCCACTTTTTCTTTTTATATGGCATATTTAATTTTATTGGTAATGTAGTTCCCACTGTATTTCATTGTAGAAGCAATAGACTGTAGTTTTCCATTACACCACATGGTGGAGCTCCTTTTCAGGAATATAAAAGACAATTTCGAAAGTGAAAGAAGAGACTGGAACACTAGCTGAAGAAGGGAAGACTGAAACATGTAGCTGAAGGGGAAAAGGGCCTTGCAGCATGACTGGACTTTCTTTTCTAGTGCTTTGGGAAAGGGAAAGGGAAATGAAGTAGCAGATTGTGTCTGTCTCTTGCTGAAATCCTGGATGATAGTATTCTGGGGAATCAGGAGAGAAGTCTGAAACCAGTAGGTCTACACCTGTTATGATTCAGCAAGAAAATACATTTCTCTTGGGCCTAGTACAGAGAAGTCATAGATGATTACAATAGTTCTGGTAGGTAATTTTCTACTTTTCTCATCCGAGAAACCACAGTGCCTGGTCATTAGGATGTTCTCAACAGAGTGGTGAGAGGCTCTGGCTGTCATTTTATATTTTTATAAGATTGTGGCCCCCCCAAATGTTTTGTGGATTACAAATAACTGGGATCAATATGAGCTCCAACTTGGGCCCCATAATGCCGGCAGCAAGACTGTAAGTAGTCACTGGCCAGTGAACAGGGTATAATAGAGTGTTTCATATGTGGTCTGTTTAGAATTGATCAAGGGGGTTGAGGGTGTTAGTACTGCTCAATGACACTGCATTTTCTCATATTTGCATTGTTGCATTATAAATCCTCATTGTTCAATGACATTGCATTTTGCTCCTGTTAGTACTGTTGCCATCAAGAATTTTGCTGCTCAATGACATTGCATTTTCTCATATCTGGATTGTAGTATTATAACTCTTTTATTACTTAATGACATTGCATTTTCCCCATGTTTGTATTGCTGCATTATAAAGCTTTACTGCTAATTCATATTGCCTTCTTTGTGCATGTTTGAATATCAAGACCTTTTTCTGTTGAGATCTGGGGAAGAGGGTGAATGTATATTTTCATTTGCATGCACATCACACCTTGCCTTATTGCTAATGGGTGCATGGTTGAATCAATTTGTTTGTGGTTGTGCTATTGCCTTTTAAACTAGATGTGTCACCTAGAAAAAAATCTGTCATTCTTGCCACCATGGTGTGTTGGGCCTAATAGGGGTGTCACCAGAGTCAGGTAGGAAGGAACCCATATCTCTTTAGCTACACCTGCTGGTGCGCTACAGTAATTTATCTATTACCAGTCTCCACAAAATACCCCCAAATTTATTATACTTGTATTTATGCAATTTTAGCACTAATATCTCATCTTTTTCATTTATCCACTTTAATTATTTGTACAAATTTAATGAAGCAGCATATACCACTGGTTTATTTAAACTTAAACCTCCTTCCTCCTTATTTACATACAAAACTCCTCTTTTTACAGGGTTTAAACTAGAACTCCATATAAATGAAACAAATATAAATAATAATTCCTTTTCAAATACTGTTGGCAGCATAAACACAGTTGCTAAATATGCTATTTCCCATCAGTACTGGAGGGTATGGTGGTGCAGCAGTTAGTGTTGTTGCCTCACAGCAAGAGGTTCTCCGGTTCGATTTTTGACTGGAGCACCTTTTGTGTGGAGTCTGTATGTTCTCCCTGTGGTCGTATCACTTTTAAAGACATGCAGGTAGGTGTGTGTATGAATGGGTGTGCCTTCTTTGAAGGTTGGGCATCTGGCTGGCAACTCAGCACCGTAATAATCCACTGCCAGTCATTAGCGGACCGGAGCTTCGCTATGGCGACCCCTAACCGGGAAAAGCCGAAAGATTGAATTTATCAAATAAGCCTTTTTATGAATCATAATTTATACGTTCCCCAGAAATTATAGGTTTGTTTTATTTCTTCTGTTCTTTTTCCCCATTGAATTCTATTTACATCTTTATTACTAAATTTTATACGTAACTCTGAAATTTCATTCTTGTAAAATATGCACCCGCTATCTTTACTACCTCACCTAAACCTTTACTTTTCCTTTATTTAAAGCCATCCCTATCATCCCTAGACACTCATTTGAACAAACTATTACTTCTTTTATCCACATTTTGTTTCTTGCATTTATTCTAATATCATCTACATATGCTAACATTTCTGGAATTCTTAACATTTCATTTTGCAATTCATTTCACATATTATCACATTCATAATTAATGAAAAAAGTATACAACTCATTGGTCATCCCTGTCTTTTACCTTTCTCATATTCAGGCTTAACCAGCCATTTACAAGTATTTTTACTTTATTATTACTGTATGCTGAGGTCTCCTACCATGATTTCCACTTCTTCTTTTGTATTCGTAATATCATCCACAATTTCTCTATCATTAATAATTCTTGACAAACTTTCCCCTTTATGCTATATATGCTATCTTGCATAATATTTTCCATTTTAGTTTCAAATCTTTTCTTTATTGTTTTAATAAAATCTTATAAATATTATTATTCAATACTATCTGTCTCCACCTTTTTTAATTCCTTCTTTCTTCTTCCACATGAATTTAAGCATTCCACTACATACATCTTTATACATAAAACCTTCATTTGATGATGCATTCAATGTCTTTAAAAATATATTTTGCCAAACCCTTAACTTTTTATACATTTCATACCCTATTCCATCTGGTCCTGCAGCCCAATTAATATTTACTTGTCCTAATATTTTATGCTGCTCATATAAGGCAATATAAAGAGTTGTAATTATACATCTGTCATTTGCCAACTCATCTACATCAAACAGATTTCTTTGAAACATCTCCTCAGAATCCTACAAACATTCTCTAGTCTTGATATTGGATTTTTCCTCCATTTCTCTCACCATTCCATTATCTCCTTCTCTTTCCATCTGCCGTTCTGTTTCTACAAGTTGGCTTTATGCCTGGAATGGAAAGAGGAAGTGCTTATGCAAAATGGGTCCCACTAGCAACAACAAGTAGAAGACATATGAATACCACCTCATGTCTTCCCATAAAAAAGGCTACTAGTCTAGTGGAATTAACTCACCCAACAAAGGATGACTAAATAAATGTTATCCTAACATTATGAATTTGCATATGGAACATGCTGTAATGTGACTTGCATATCCAGCCATACTCAGAGTAGTTTGGCCTGTGTTCATGTAAATCACTACAGAATGCTGCAGAACTCTCAAATGCTTGCAGAGTACTTAATAGTAGTTTAGCTTCTGAGTGGATGGAGGTTCACTATGAAAAAAGATTGCATTTAGCCTTCGCAGGAGAGATGAGATGGAGGTTGGGTACAGGGGGGTCGGTGATGAAAAGCAAGGAACTGAAATGTCCCAAGAAGATGTACAATGTCATCCTCTGTGGTAACATTAGGGGACATAAGAGACTAGTCACAACTAATAGGGAAGAACCAGGTTCATAAATGTTGGAAAGAAGTGAAAAGAGGAAAGAAGTGTTGAATTATGGTAGATGGTAGCAGGCATTGAAAGACATTTTGGTAAGGCTGCTTCAGTTAGAAGAAATGACCAAAATGAGGGGCAAAGCACAGATTTTGGCTGTGCCAAAAATGGGTCTGAATATATATATATATATATATATATATATATATATATATATATATATATATATATATATATATATGTATATATATATTTAAGACTGATGGAAGTTGAGATTCCAGTAGTTAAAATGTAAGCAAGAAGGGATTGTGGCAACTTTCAATTTTTTTTTATTTGTTGGTTCTCTTCTTTTCATTTTTCCTACCTAAAGAAACAATAAGACCTCCCATCATCAAATATACTAGAGTTGATTGCCTGTAATATCCAGGAAGGTTTCATGTAAAGGAAGAGGATAGAAGTGAGAATGGGAAAACAAGTTTCTAATAAGAATGGGAGTGAGAAAGTGAGGCTGAGAGGTCCAACTATGCATTGTAAAGATTTTAGGATTTGCTTCATAGTAGGGGCAGAGAGAGAGAAACACAGAAATAAAGAGGATGAAGGCTGTCAGCCATTTGTAGATTATATTCTAAATAAAGTACTATTTATTTTTTAGCAAGTAGCTAAGACCAACCTTATTTTATATTGTTACTATGTTGCTCTACAAACTAGAGGTTTTCAGTTAGCTGAACAAAGCAATGTACTGAATCCCTGCTTTTGTTTCAAGAAAATAAAATTATGTTTCATGTTACAGCCTACTTGATCAATGTCTTAGAATGAGTTGCTGGAAATCCTAAATAGAAGGGTTCGGTGGGTAGACAAACATCTTTTTTCTAACTGACTTTTCAAGCTACATGTTCGTGTCTAATGCAGATAATTTTCCCCAACAGAGAATGAGCATCCAAGTTCTTTAAGAGATAATTACTGATGGGCTGCAAAAATAAATAGGCCTCGCTGATGCCTTGTACTTATACACTAATTGTGTGTGTGTGTGTGTGTGTGTGTGTGTGTGTGTGTGTGTGTGTGTGTGTGTGTGTGTGTGTGTGTGTATGTATGTGTATGTGTGTGTGTGTAAAAGAATCTTTGTGGCAGTCAGAAGAACAGACCTGAAAAAAGTGTTGCTGTGTTTATTGATGAACTTTTCCTGTGAAGCCAGAATTTGTCAGTACTGCAGCTTATGATTTCTGAGTTTTAAACAAAATGGAGCAAATCATTAAAGTTGTATTATGGTAATCTAATAAGGCTTTAGAGTGCTCATGTGTAGAAAAGTGCAGATACTTTCAACATCTGATTTTCCTGTTGCCACTGATCAACATTTGCTTAGCTTTCAAATGAAACTATGTAGTACAGTTGACCTAGCCATAAGGAATTCTAAAAAACAGTGATCCCCTAAAAAACAAACTTGGGAAGAATTGTTAGGCAGAGGCTTATCTAGTGACATTTGAGAGACATACAGCAATATAGCAATACAGTACTGGGCCCAAGACAAGTGAGCAAGAATCCTGTGCTCTCATTTAATGGAGTTTCATTAACAGATTATATGGACCATGAGGATCCTGATACATACAGTTACTAAAACCAAAAATGAGAAATTTTGGCTAAGGCTGAGGTTTCACCAGACACACAGTCCCTTAAACTTTACAAATGGACATGCCACATGGACAGACCAGTAAGTCATAAATGTTTGAATGAATGCATACTTTGAAATTATGGCTAGAACCACATGTGAATAATGTTAATAAAAGTTTTTGAAATGTCAGTTGCAAGTCAATTTGAAGGGTCACTCTCTAGTAGCTTACCCTAAGGGTCTATATCAGATAATCGAACTTTTAAAAGTTCAAACACCATATGGTTGAGACCATATTTTTGAACTCTTAAAAGTTCAAAAATAAAAACTAAAAAAAAAACAGAAAAAACCTACCTGAAAGCCCCCCCCGCTCTTTAAATATACCAACTCCGAGATCGCACTACAGTGCAGGCAATAGAAAACTTCCATTACCACACTGTACTCTCTCCTTTGAAATATTTGAACTTTCAAAAGTTTGATTATATGGTGTCGACCATATGACATTCGAACTTTTAAAAGTCTGACAACGTGATAGGATCCCTACCCTAACTGTATCCATACCTTAATTCCAACCCTAACCCTAGCCCATAACTTTGAAAAACCCTTTCTCAAATACTACCACTACACAAGGCATTTAGATGCATACCACATGCAGCAGCACACATGCAACACATTAACTACATCCAATTACCTAGGCCTTACACTAACCATAGCACACAAGCACTTGTACGCACACTCCCACCCACTAATTCTAAAACTTTTGCTACATCTGAAAGTTGTGCCATTAAAATCACAGGCCCACACTTAACCTTACCCACACTCTCTGAACTTCCTTCATTCAACCTCTTCAACACTTAATGAAAACTCTCAACTGAATTTCCAAGCCATTCACCCTGTGAACAAACTGCAGATTCAATAGTATATATATATATATATATATATATATATATATATATATATATATATATATATATATATATATATATACATATATATATGCAATTAACTTCATCACGACAGCAAAATGTCAATGTTAAGAATGTTGACCACAAAAGATTTACACTACAAACATCACCAGTCAACTGCTCATTCGTGAGGAAAATCCTTGCTACAAGCAAAAAAAAAAAAGTAACAAAGTTTCTTACCCCCCTCCCCGCACCCCTGCTAATTCTCTACACTAACTCCTAGTTTGCACAGCCCCAGGGAAAGGGAATATTCTCCCACCTGGGGATTGTTGATCTATCATACCTATCGACCATCTGCATATGTCTACCAACATTGGTTGATCAAGCAGCTGTCGACATTTTGCTATGCCGACCAAATTCAAGTGTCCCATATACATATATATATATATATATATATATGTATATATATATATATATATATATATATATATATATATATGTATATATATATATATATATATATATATATATATATATATATATATATATATATATATATATATATATATATATATATATATATATATATATATATATATATATATGGTTCCCTTCAGTTTTTTTGTCTGTTGCAAATGTCAGCAGTTTTCCCGATTTTATGATTTGGTCAACAAGAACATTGCTGACAGCAGTACAATACCACTATAATTATGGGGTCGTGAAATTTGCCCTTTCCTATATATTGTGCAATCTCAAAGAACTCTAATATAATTTGTGAGGGAATGTGGGGGGCACAACCTCCCATATGGGTGGCACAGTGGTACAGTGGTTAACATTCTTGCCTCACAGCAAGAGGTTTTCGCTTTGATTCTCTGCTGGGGTGCCTTCTGTGCAGAGTCTGCTTGTCCTCCCTGAGTTCATGTAGGTTTCCTCTGGGTACTCTGGTTTCCTCCCGCATTAGAAAGACATGCATCTGGAGTGTTTCTCCCCAGCCCTCCACTAAAAATAGGCTCTGTCCTAGTTAGACTTTCCCATTCAACAAATGTTAAATAAATAAATATGGGGCTTATCTCTCCATAAAAACATTGTGTTTTTTTTAATTGTATGCTCCAAGATTATTTTTAGATATATATAGATAGATAACTGTAACACAACACAATGTGATGGTATCAATGGAAGTTGCATAGTGGATAGTGCCAATATGTAAGGGTAGAATGGTTCGGCATATTAGTTACAGAAAAGCATTTGAATTATCCAGAAAAAAAGCAGTGGGTAATGTTGAAGCAAATATTTGAGCTTTTCCCTTCAGATATTATCTCAGATTTAAGGAAATCAGAGCCAGCTGGATATGGGTACCTATATAAGGCAGGGTCACTGTCAACATGTCAAACGTCAGCATTTCAGAGTTCAGAGTAGTCTAGAGGACTTTCTTGTGAAGTAAGTTGCATTCAAGAGCTGTCAAGTCAAAAACAGGGAGTTTTTATCCTTAGATAATGAGCTACCAGTGGAACATGTTGTAGTGTAATAGTTGGAACCATGAATCATATCTTTAATAAAGGAATTGTGAACCAGATGCTTTGATTTAAGGTAACGAGACACTTTTTACTCAAAACCTGTTTGCCAGAAGCTGTTTTTTACCAGATATGTTTATTTGCCAAAGACTATTTGCCAGAAGCCACAATAGTGTGTCAAAGACTTTTCTTTATGTACTAGAGACTTTTTTATTTCATACAGTGTCAGTGGTATAAAAGGTAGTACACTTGTCTTTGGTGCAACAGGCTGTGGGCTCTATTCTCACATCTGGTAGCTTGATTATTGACAGTGCAGCATAAGGCAGGGAGGTGCTGTACTCCTGAGGGTTCATCCTTTGGACAAAACATTAAACTGAGACCCAAGCTGCTTGAGTTGTTGGTAGTGTAGATGGATGTAAAAGATCCCACAGTACCTACCAAAAGGGTAGAAAAAGTTCCCTGATGCCCTGGCCATATTTCCAGTATAAATATAACCTTGGATCTCCCTGAGAAGGGGCTTCCAGCCTAGTGGGACTAGCCCAGGCAGCAAAGGATAAATAAAGTAAATACACCACAAGCACTGCAATTTTTTCAGATTTCTCATTTGTCTGCTCCAACAGCTAACTTAATATCTGAAATGAGCATTCCCAAAAGGATCATCACTACTTCTCACTGGAAGTCTGGTTAATGTAACTTTATGCTCACTTTAGTTGTTTATACTCTGGTGCTGCTGTCACTTCCCAGAACAGCACATGAAAAGAACGAACTTATGTTACTTGTTCTGTTTTGGATAAAAGATCTATGACTATTCATAAGTGTGAGACCTGGCAAAAAAATGCACAGAGGGAGAGCATGAAAAAGAGAGAGACTTTTTTGCTTTAAAGCTTTGTTACCTTAGAACTCACTACAAGCGTGTCTATCTTCCATTTAGCTTCTTTTCTAACATAGTGTTGTAAGACAGGATATGCAATCGTATATTGTTACTGCATAATAGAAATTGTTAAATCTCACAGAAGTATTTAGGGTTGCTGCAACAACACACTTGCTTTATATAAAGACTATAGTGTTTGCTATCTCTCATTACTACTGGTGGACACAGCAGACAGCCAACATTATCACTCCTGTCTGAACAAGAAGTGAGTGTTAATTCCATGCAGCAAAATCAACAGTAGCTCTGCTGGAGTGTCAGCCTCCTATATAAAGGATTGCATAAGGTAGCTGCTTTAAACTGCTGCCACTGCAATCAAGCAGTATTGTTACCCAAGTACATCTCCCTTCCAATGCCTATTCCCCTACCCATTCAAGCCTGTCAGCTGTGATCATGATTTTAAGGTTTATTTAGTTATTTTTAAAAAAGATTGATATACACAAAGGATGGGACATATTGATAAGCACATACATTGCAGCAGCACACTTCATGGGGGAATCATTCTGAGTATTTTTGGAAATTGCCACTCTCACGCTGCTCCCCTACCCTACCCCAATTCCACCCACCCCCTTTATTCCTACACTTATTCTAACCAGGCCACACCCAATCAATCACCTGCCCAATCAACAACAATTTCCTCAAGCCCATTAAGTAACCACTCCAGTTGCTTCTCCCACTTCCAACCTCTCTCATCCTCCAGTACTACTCTTATTATTCTCACCGATCATATTCACCTCCTCTACCAGACATACCACACACCAATATAACAACAATGTTTTTTTGTACATACCTATTCTCATCCTACGTATAATTGCCCTCCACCTCACCAATTATCAAAACCACAATATTATTAACATGCATTCTCCCACCTACCCTTCCCCCAGCTCACCTTTTATTTCACCGACTAACTTCTGTATAACCCCACAACTCTTCAACTCCTCTAAAATAGATCTATTTTCATACAAATATTTAAACACAATCACCTCTTTACATACATGGATTAATCACTCCCAAGAATCAGCTAAGTTTTTTCACCAGCCCTCTCATAGAAAATCAGACTTACAATTAAGTGGTGACATCCACTCCAACCCAGGCCCTAACACAACTCAACATGATCCCCTCAGTACACTACAATCAACTGAACCACCACAATTAGCAAAGTGCCTGCACTGTACCAATATATCTAAAAAGAGCTCTGACATTCTTCTCATTAACATGAATCTCAGAAGGCCACTAAACAAAATACACAAATTCCATGTCACACTCTCCCTCTACATCCTGACATAGCAGTCCTAACTGAAACGTGGCTCAAACCCCACATAAATAATAATGAAATACTACTCCCTAGCTACAACATCCTAAGGCAAGATAGAATGTACAAGTGGAGTGGAGGAGTAGCAATAATATATAAAGACATACTTAATCTTTAGCAATTAAACATTAACCCCCAGATTTAAATAACACCAAACTAATAGCCTCCTGCCTAATAAGCAACAACAATAAACACTTAATCTTAATATCAATATACATCTCTCCAGGCAACAACCCATCTATCATAGAAAATCTACTTTCTTGAGCATCCATAACATTTTGCCAAGAAACCATAATAGTAGGTGATTTCAATACTGACTGGCAAATGTGTTGCTCAGACAATCCAACCAACTACATAAACTTACATAGCTTTACCCAAATGATACAAACACCAACAAGGGTAGACAAAAATAGCAACAAACAATGAATTCTTGATTGGACACATACTAACAAACCCTCTCTGATCAATCACTCTCATTGTCTTCTAGATAGACTAAGTGACCACCTACTAACCTATTTCCTAAGGCACCGTAACAGTCTCACAAAAAGTATAATATAGAAACAAGTGCGCAACACAAAAAAAAAACTCTTCCATAGATTCTTTAAAATTTCTCCTAAAAATTGTAACTGGTCCCCTCTAAAACATCTCCCACTAGACTCAGCAGTACAGTACTTCAACAATACATGTCTTGACATACTAAACAGCCTTGTTCCTATCAGGAATGCTAGAACTAAAGCTAACTATTGTCCATGGCTTACCAAAGAAACAGGCAACTGCTAAAACAAAGAGACAAACCCTGGTTCCAATATCAAGCCAATAAAAGCAAAGCCTCCTTTGCAACTATCATTATTTAAGAAACGTAACCAAAAACAAATCAGGAATGATAAAACATCCTTCTGTACCATAATCTAACATAAAAGCAGAATAACCCACAAAAAGTCTGGGGTACCATTAAACAACTTCTACAGCCAGGCCAAACCTAAATCCCAATGCCCAATACCTCTAACTATATAGAAACTATAGCAACACAATTCAACTCTTTTTTTCACAAATTCTGTTCTCTCACTAATAGAACACAAAAATGGTACTCCCCTAGTCACCCCACCTGGAACCAATGTCTCCCCAACAACACTCTCACTACAACTAATCCAAAATGACAAAATAAAAAAATTGCTAACTAAACTAAAACCCATATGACTTGCCACTGACAGGTTACCAAATGAATACCTCAAACTAGCAGCTGATATCATCTCCTACCCTATATCTAGATCCATCTCTGAACAGTGCATTCCTAAGAGTTGGAAAATTTCTTATGTAATACGTCTCCACAAAGGTGGCTCCTCTCTAGAACTTTCCAATTACAGACCAATATCCATACTATCTCCTCTCTCTAAAAGTTTTGGAAAAATGCATCCACATGCAATTACTGGACCATCTATCATCCAAAAATCTCATAACCAATTCACAACATGGATTTTGACCTATCCATAGCACCATGACTACCTTATTAAGTTTTATCAACACTGTAAACCAACTCAAAAACAATGAACAACTTGTCTCCTCCATTTTTTATATATGTTAAAGGCATTTGACACAGTATTCCACCAAAAGCTCTTAAATGAGCTTGCATCCCTTGAAATATCTAAAGAAACCCTCTCCTGGTTCCAAAACTATTTTTCTGATCACCAACAGGCTGCAAAGTGGCAAAATAATCTTTCTACCATACTGCCAGTAACTGTAGGAGTCCCACAAGGATCAATACTAGGTCCTCTTCTGTTCTCTATCTTCACTAACAAACTTCACACCACAACCAGTCATGCCACTATCATGCAATATGCAGATAACTCCACCGTCATCTGTGCTGCACCCTCAGTGCCAAAACTCAAAGAAATCACCCAAAAATATTTTTCTGCCATCAAAACTTACCTTTACAACCAACTCATTTGAAACCCTAACAAAACCAAATGAATTATTTTTCTTAACAATCATCATAAATTATACAACCTAAGTCAACACTTTAAAATCACCTCATCTAACAACACAGTAATTGAGCCAGTCTCTGAAACAAAGCTCCTAGGTGTCACTGTTGATGACAGTTTGAGATTTGACAAATATGTATCACTGGCTATTAAAAAGCCCACATAACATTAGGTTCCCTCTATAGAATTAAGACTTATTTCACCAACTCAACTAGATCACAGGCTATTAAGAAAGCCGATATAAAATCAGTTTCCGTCTATAGAATTAAGACTTATCTCACCAACTCAGCTAGACAAGCTCTTGCTAGAACCCACTTATTACCCACACTGATATATCTCACCCCTATATTCGCAAACCTCAAAAAAAAAAAAAAAGACATAAACAAACTCGAAACATGCTACCACAAGATAGCCAAATTCGCTGCAAACCTTTCCCAAAGAACACAACACTGGGTTGCTCTCAGACAACTAAAATGGCATGAGATACCCAACATATTAACCTTCAAGCAACTTGTACTGACCCACTCTATAATATATAAACCCAAGAAATGTCCAGCTCTCCAAACCCTAGTACAAACTTACATCAAAATAGACCCCTGAGATCCTCTAACAAATTACTGCTAAAAGTTAAATACAAGAACAGCTTTGGAGACTCTTTACACTAATCACATCAGTAATACCTGGGATGCCATCCCACAGAATATTCTGAACACCAGTAGCCCCACCCATTTCAAAAACATGTTTAAAGCTCATCTAAATAACACCTGGCTATTCTTCTGCTCATCCCCAGGCTGAACAGAGTTATTTTTCCAGCTCCATTCCCTCTACACTCTCTCTCTTTATATAAATGCACTCCCCCTATGTTTACATGCCAGCCCCTGGGACCACTATACTATACTCCATCTCCTAATATATAGCTATATATTGTAAGATTCCTCTTCACCCATCTTCTCCCCCTTCCTCGTTTCCTATCATTCCTATCCACTCATTTTTAACCTCAGCAGAATTCTCTACATGATCCACACAATTTGCTTCAATATGAGTAAGGTTAAACATGACTGTGAATATAATTGCAAGAGAGCTGCTGTAGATTTTCATTACTTCTAATTACTTTCACATTGCTCATTTTGGAGACTTTTATTATAACTATGTTAGCCCGACTTCTATTAATTAATGTTTATAAATTCCTAGCATTGTCTGAGCTATTTTTTACTCTGTGTTATTGAACAATGGTAATGTCTTTGCAATGTACCTGTATCAGATCTACGTCTTAAAACTTTACTTTTGACTTAGTCTTTGTAACCTGTTATAGATATATTAAGTATTACTGTACTGTGTTAATTGTATACTCTACATGTGGAGCTTTTGTCCTCGGGCCTCCACTGAAAATGGGCTACTTAGTCCAGTCAGATCTCCCCGGTAAACAAATGTCAAAGAAATAAATAATAAATAAAAAGAGTGTGTAGACAAACTCAATAAAATTTTGATTTTGATTGCAAGTGCTGTGGTAACATTGCAGAACAAATCCAAATAAAGTCCAAAACCAAAATGTAACCGCAATTAGCATTCCATGTATACTGGTGACCCAAGCTCCCAAGTTCCATTTGTGGCCCTTTTCAAGTTCAAAGATAGCAAGACCACAGTTGTATGAACCAATACATATAATGAATGCTTGTTTAGACACCAAGAGACATACAATTGAAGGCTTTATTTTGGTATGTTGCTATGAGAGCAATTTTTACATCATAATGTTGTGATTTCTGTTTGATGTATAACATAATTGCCTGCTGAATTTGATTAGCAGATGCTATTCAAAATGTTAATAATCAGGATTCTATCAAGTGCCTACAAGTCATTGTAAATTATTGGGTATGTCAAGCAGACCCAGAACATAGGCTGTTTTCTGACACTAGTACTGCAAGTGTTACATTATGAAAATACATTTAAAGAAACATCAATCTAGTTAACTGACAAAGTTGTACACAAACAAAAGGGTGCCATGTCCTCTGTTCAATGCCTCAAGTGTAGAAAGTGGAGGTGCACTGCAAAATCCTGGGCAGAGTGTAGGTTAGAATCCTGTTTTCAAATTACAAAGGATGTTGGAGGGGTGATGAAGCTTTGGAATATGAATGAACCACCACTAGGCTTGTAGACTCCATGTTCTACTACTGTCCACTGTGAAGCTTATGAAAAGCCTGATAAAACTGATGGAAAGGAACTCAAGTGGCTTTTAGATTTAGTAAAAATGGCAATGGCAACATGATAATAGGAAAGACTATTTGGTCACCAGTTGGATATTCAAACTCAGGATAAGTTATTTCTTACACTTATTTCACTGAACTGCACTTCTGAAATGCTTATAATTGTGCTATACAGTTGATCTACTATGTTTTGGCACTGTTAAAAAGCTTTTTTTTATTGTTTCACAGCATTTATGTACTGTTTTATACTGTTTTAACTTTACTTAACTGTAAACTGATTTTTCATACCGGGAGTTGTATTTTTTGTTTGTGAGTGCTCTATCAGAGCTTTTCTGTGCATTTTTGTGTCTGCTCCATGATCTATTTAAAATGTTCATTTAGTGGCTACAGCTAAAAACTGTAGTACTGTGCATTAGATAATTGCATTTTTTTATTTAAATTACTAAATTGTAAACTGCTTTTTCATACTGAGACTTGTATTTTCTCTTAGTGGGTGTTCTTTTTATGCTTTTTCTGTGTTCTGCTCATGTGGCAACATTTTGATAGATGCCTGTTGTCCAGGCTGGTAGTTTTATTTGAGTTTTCTGTGTTTCTGCTAGACATTTTCTGCTGATTGTCTTCATTATTATTGAGAGTAACAAGGCCTCCTGACTTTCTGTAGTACGAGTGATTGGGTAATAGCAGGGGCTGAGTAGTAATCTGATCTTCCAACTGTTCCATTCTTACTGCTATATAAGCTCTGTGTCTTATAAAGGTTCTGCTTGTATTGTCAGGCTCTGGATTGCATTTCTTAAGGGGAAATTCCTTAAGATTCCAAGAGCAGGATAAGTTATTTCTTACACTTATTTCACTGAACTGCACTTCTGAAATGCTTATAATTTTGCTGTACAGTTGATCTACTACATTTTTGCACTGCTATAAAGCTGTTTTTATTGTTTCACTGCATTTATGTACTGTTTTATACTGTTTTAACATTGCTTAACTGTAAACTGCTTTTTCATACCGAGTGTTGTATTTTCTGTTTGTGAGTGCACTATTCGAGCTTTTCTGTACATTTTTTGTGTACGCTCCTTGATCTGTTTAAAACTTTCATTTAGTGGCTACAGCTAGGAACTGTAATAGTGTGCATTACCATAATTGCATTTTTTATTTAAATTACTACATTTTAAACTGTTTTTCATACTGAGACTTGTACTTTTTCTTTGTGGGTTTTCTTTCCATGCTTTTAAGGTGAGGTTTCTGTGTTCTGCTCAGGTGGCAAACATCTTGATAAAGGCCTGTTGTCTAGGCTGGTAGTTTTGTTTGAGTTTCCTGTGTTTCTGGCAGTCATTTTCTGCTGATTGTCTTCATAATTATTGAGAGTAACAAGGATTCCTGACCTTTTGTAGTACGAGTGATTGGGTAATAGCTGGGGCTGAGTAGTAATCTGATATTCCAACTCTTCCATTCTTACTGCTATATAAACCCCATGTCTTATAAATGTTCTGCTTGTATTGTCAGGCTCTGGATTGCATTGCATAAGTTTAAATAACTTAAGACTCCAAGAGCAAGATAAGTTATTTCTTACACTTATTTCACTGAATTGCACTTCTGAAATGCCTATAATGGTTGTATACAGTTGATCTACTATATTTTTGCACTTTTATAAAGCTTTTTTTATTGTTTCACTGCACTAATTTACTGTTTTATACTGTTTTAACATTACTTAACTGTAAACTTTTTCACACTGACAGTTGTATTTTCTGTTTGTGAGTGCGCTATCTGAGCTTTTCTGTTCATTTTTGTCTCCGCTCCTTGATCTGTTTAAAACTTTCATTTAGTGGCTACAGCTAGGAACTGTAATATTGTGCATTAGCATAATTGCATTTTTTATTTAAATTACGAAATTGTAAACTGTTTTTTCATACTGAGACTTGCATTTTCTCATTGTGGATGTTTTTTCTATGCTTTTAAAGTGAGGTTTCTGTGTTCTGCTCAGGTGGCAAAATCTTGATAGAGGCCTGTTGTCTAGGCTGGTAGTTTTGTTTGTGTTTCCTGTGTTTCTGGCAGCCATTTTCTGCTGATTGTCTTCATTATTATTGAGAGTAACAAGGTCTCCTGACCTTCTGTAGTACGAGTGATTGGGTAATAGCAGGGGCTGAGTATTATCTGATCTTCCAATGCTTCCATTCTTACTGCTATATAAACCCTGTGTCTTTAAATGTTCTGCTTGTATTGTCCGGCTCTGGATTGCATTGCATAAGTGGAAATTCCTTAAGATTCCAAGAGCAGGATAAGTTATTTCTTACACTTATTTCACTGAACTGCACTTCTGAAACGCTTATAATTTTGCTATACAGTTGATCTACTACATTTTTTCACTGTTATAAAGCTTTTTTATTGTTTCATTGCATTTATGTACTGTTTTATACTGTTTTAACATTATTAACTGTAAACTGCTTTTTCATACTGAGAGTTGTATTTTTTGTTTGTGAGTGCTCTATCTGAGCTTTCCTGTGCATTTTTGTCTCCACTCCTTGATCTGTTTAAAACTTTCATTTAGTGGCTACAGCTAGGAACTGTAATAGTGTGCATGACCATAATTGCATTTTTTATTTAAATTACTAAATTGTAAACTGCTTTTTCATACTGAGACTTGTATTTTCTCTTTGTGGGTGTTCTTTTTATGCTTTTAAAGTGAGATTTCTGTGTTCTGCTCAGGTGGCAACATCTTCATAGAGGCCTGTTGTCTAGGCTGGTAGTTTTGCTTGAGTTTCCTGTGTTTCTGGCAGCCATTTTCTGCTGATTGTCTTCATTATTATTGAGAGCAACAAGGTCTCCTGACATTCTGTAGTATGAGTAATTGGGTAATAGCAGGAGCTGAGTATTATCTGAACTTCCAACGCATCCATTCTTACTAGTATATAAACCCTGTGTCTTTAAAGGTTCTGCTTGTATTGTCTGGCTCTGGATTGCATTGCATAAGTGGAAATTCCTTAAAATTCCAAGAGCAGGATAAGTTATTTCTTACACTTATTTCACTGAACTGCACTTCTGAAAAACTTATAATTTTGCTATACAGTTGATCTACTACATTTTTGCACTGTTATAAAGCTTTTTTATTGTTTCACTACATTTATGTACTGTTTTATACTATTTTAACATTACTTAACTGTAAACTGCTTTTTCATACTGCCAGTTGTATTTTCTGTTTGTGAGTGCTCTATCCGAGATTTTCATTGCATTTTTTTGTCTCCACTCCTTGGTCTGTTTAAAACTTTCATTTAGTGGCTAGAGCTAGGAAATGTAATAGTGTGCTTTACCATAATTGCATTTTATATTTAAATTACTAAATTGCAAACTGCTTTTTCATATGGGTACCTGTCATTTTCTTTTTGTGGGTGTTCTTTCTATGCTTTTAAAGTGAGGTTTCTGTGTTCTGCTCAGGTGGCAAAATCTTGATAGAGGCCTGTTGTCTAGGCTGGTAGTTTTGTTTGAGTTTCCTGTGTTTCTGGCAGCCATTTTCTGCTGATTGTCTTCATTATTATTGAACGTAACAAGGTCTCCTGACCTTGTGTAGTACGTGTGATTGGCTAATATCAGGGGCTGAGTAGTAATCTGATCTTCCAACTCTTCCATTCTTACTGCTATATAAACCCCGTGTCTTATAAAGGTTCTGCTTGTATTGTCAGGCTCTGGATTGCATTGCATAAGTGGAAATTTTTTAAGATTACAAGAGCAGGATAAGATATTTCTTACACTTATTTCACTGAATTGCACTTCTGAAACGCTTATAATTGTGCTATTTAGTTGATCTACTATATTTTTGCAGTGTTATAAAGCTTTTTTTATTGTTTCACTGCATTTATATACTGTTTTATACTGCGTTAAAATTACTTAACTGTAAACTGCTTTTTCATAATGGGAGTTGTATTTTATGTTTGTGAGCGCTCTATCCGAGCTTTTCTGTGCATTTTTTCTCTGCTCCTTGATCTGTTTAAAACTTTCATTTAGTGGGTACAGCTAGGAGCTGTAATACTGTGCATTACCATAATTGCATGTTTTATTTAAATTACTAAATTGTAAACGGCTTTTTCATACTGAGACTTGTATTTTCTCTTAGTGGGTGTTCTTTTTATGCTTTTAAAGTGAGATTTCTGTGTTCTGCTCATGTGGCAACATCTTGATAGAGGCCTGTTGTCCAGGCTGGTAGTTTTATTTGAGTTTCCTTTGTATCTGGCAGCCATTTTCTGCTGATTGTCTTCATTATTATTGAGAGTAACAAGGCCTCCTGACCTTCTGTAGTATGAGTGATTGGGTAATAGGAGGGGCTGAGTAATAATCTGATCTTCCAACTGTTCTATTCTTACTGCTATATAAGCTCTGTGTCTTATAAAGGTTCTGCTTGTATTGTCATGCTCTGGATTGCATTGCATAAGTGGAAATTCCTTAAGATTCCAAGAGCAGGATAAGTTATTTCTTACACTTATTTCACTGAACTGCACTTCTGAAATGCTTATAATTGTACTATACAGTTGATCTACTACGTTTTTGCACTGTTATAAAGCTTTTTTTATTGTTTCACTGCATTTATGTACTGTTTTATACTGTTTTAACATTACTTGACTGTAAACTGCTTTTTCATACTGAGAGTTGTATTTTCTGTCTGTGAGTGCTATATCCGAGCTTTTCTGTGCATTTTTGTGTCTGCTCCTTGATCTGTTTAAAACTTTCATTTAGTGGCTGCTGCTAAGAACTGTAATAGTGTGCATTACCATAATTGCTTTTTTTATTTAAATTACTAAATTGTAAACTGCTTTTTCATACTGAGACTTGTATTTTCTCTTTGTGGGTGTTCTTTCTATGCTTTTAAAGTGAGGTTTCTGTTTTCTGCTCAGGTGGCAAAATCTTAATAGAGGCGTGTTGTCTAGGCTGGTAGTTTTGTTCGAGTTTTCTGTGTTTCTGGCAGCCATTTTCTGCTGATTGTCTTCATTATTCTTGAGAGTAACAAGGCCTCCTGACTTTCTGTAGTACGAGTGACTGGCTAATAGCAGGAGCTGAATAATTATCTGAGCTTCCAACTCTTCCATTCTTACTGCTATATAAACCCTGTGTCTTATAAAGGTTCTGCTTGTATTGCCAGGCTCTGAATTGCATTGCATAAGTGGAAATTCCTTAAGACTGCAAGAGCAGGATAAGTTACTTCTTACACTTATTTCACTGAACTGCACTTCTGAAATGCTTATAATAGTGCCATACAGTTGATGTACTACATTTTGCACAGTTATAAAGCTTTTTTATTGTTTCACTGCATTTATGTACTGTTTTATACTGTTTTAACATTATTTAACTATAAACTGCTTTTTCATACTGAGAGATGTATTATTTGTTTATGAGTGCTCTATCTGAGCTTTTCTGTGCATTTTTGTCTCCGCTCCTTGATCTGTTTAAAACTTTCATTTCGTGGCTGCAGCTAGGAACTGTAATAGTGTGCATTACCATAACTGCATGTTTTATTTAAATTACTAAATGTTAAACTGCTTTTTCATACTGAGACTTGTATTTTCTCTTTGTGGGTGTTCTTTTTATGCTTTTAAAGTGAGATTTCTGTGTTTTGCTCAGGTGGCAACATCTTCATAGAGGCCTGTTGTCTAGGCTGGTAGTTTTGTTGGAGTTTCTTGTGTTTCTGGCAGCCATTTTCTGCTGATTGTTTTCATTATTATTGAGCGTAACAAGGCCTCCTGACCTTCTGTAGTACGAGTGATTGGGTAATAGCAGGGGCTGAGTAGTAATCTGATCTTCCAACTTTTCCATTGTTACTGCTATATAACCTCTTTGTCTTATAAAGGTTCTGCTTGTATTCTTAGGCTCTGGATTGCATTGCATAAGTGGAAATTCCTTAAGATTCCAAGAGCATGATAAGTTATTTCTTACACTTATTTCACTGAACTGCACTTCTGAAACAGTTATAATTTTGCTATACTGTTGATCTACTACATTTTTGCAGTATTATAAAGCTTTTTTTATTGTTTCACTGCATGTGTGTACTGTTTTATACTGTTTTAACATTACTTAACTGTAAGCTTTTTCATACTGAGAGTTGTATTTTATGTTTGTGAGTGATCAATCCGAGCTTTTCTGTGCATTTTCCTCAGCTCCTTAATCTGTTTAAAACTTTCATTTTAGTGGGTACAGCTAGGAACTGTAAGAGTGTGCATTACCATAATTGCATTTTTTAATTTAATTTACTAAATTGTAAACTGCTTTTTCATACTGAGACTTGTATTTTCTCTTCGTGGGTGTTCTTTCTATGCTTTTAAAGTAAGGTTTCTGTGTTCTGCTCAGGTGGCAAAATCTTGATAGAGGCCTGTTGTCTAGGCTGGTAGTTTTGTTTGAGTTTCCTGTGTTCCTGGCAGCCATTTTCTGCTGATTGTCTTCATTATTATTGAGAGTAACAAGGCCTCCTGACCTTCTGTAGTACGAGTGATTGGGTAATAGCAGGAGCTGAGTATTAATCTGATCTTCCAAAGCTTCCATTCTTACTGCTATATAAACCCTGTGTCTTATAAATGTTCTGCTTGTATTGTCAGGCTCTGGATTGCATTGCATAAGTTGAAATTCCTTAAGATTCCGAGAGCAAGATAAGTTATTTCTTACACTTATTTCACTGAACTGCACTTTTGAAATGCTAATAATTGTACTATACAGTTGATCTACTACGTTTTTGCACTGTTATAAAGCTTTTTTAATTGTTTCACTGCATGTATGTACTGTTTTATACTGTTTTAACATTACTTAACTGTAAACTGCTTTTTCATACCGAGAGTTATATTTTCTGTTTGTGAGTGCTCTATCCGAGCTTTTCTGTGGATTTTTGTGTCCGCTCCTTGATCTGTTTAAAACTTTCATTTAGTGGCTACAGCTAAGAACTGTAGTAGTGTGCATTAGATAATTGCATTTTTTTATTTAAATTACTAAATTGTAAACTGCTTTTTCATACTGAGACTTGTATTTTCTCTTTGTGGGTGTTCTTTTTATGCTTTTAAAGTGAGATTTCTGTGTTTTGCTCAGGTGGCAACATCTTCATAGAGGCCTGTTGTCTAGGCTGGTAGTTTTGTTTGAGTTTCCTGTATTTCTGGTAGACATTTTCTGCTGATTGTCTTCATTATTATAGAGAGTAACAAGGCCTCCTGACCTACTGTAGTACGAGTGATTGGGCAATGGCAGGGGCTGAGTAGTAATCTGATCTTCAAACTCTTCCATTCTTACTGCTATATAAACCATGTGTCTTATAAAGGTTCTGCTTGTATTGTCAGGCTCTGGATTGTATTGCATAAGTGGAAATTGTTTTAGATTCCAAGAGCAGGATAAGTTTTTTCTTAAACTTATTTCACTGAACTGCACTTCTGAAACGCTTATAATTTTGCTATACAATTGATCTACTACAATTTTGCACTGTTATAAAGCTTTATTTATTTTTTCACTGCATTTATGTACTGTTTTATACTGTTTTAACATTACTTAACTGTAAACTGCTTTTTCATACTGCGGGTTGTATTTTCTGTTTGTGAGTGCTCTAGCTGAACTTTTCTGTGCATTTTTGTCTCCGCTCCTTGATCTGTTTAAAACTTTCATTTAGTTGCTACAGCTAGGAACTGTAATAGTGTGCATTACCATAATTGCATTTTTTTATTTAACTTACTAAATTGTAATCTGCTTTTTCATACTGAGACTTGTATTTTCTCTTTCTGTGTGTTCTTTTTATGCTTTTAACGTGAGATTTCTGTGTTCTGCTCATGTGGCAACATCTTGATAGGGGCCTGTTGTCCAGGCTGGTAGTTTTATTTCAGTTTCCATTTTTTCTGTCAGCCATTTTCTGCTGATTGTCTTCATTATTATTGAGAGTAATAAGGCCTCCTGACCTTCTGTAGTATGAGTGATTGGGTAATAGCAGGGGCTGAGTAGTAATCTGATCTTCCAACTCTTCCATTCTTACTGCTATATAAACCCTGTGTCTTATAAAGGTTTTGCTTGTATTGTCAGGCTCTGGATTGAATTGCATAAGTTGAAATTCCTTAAAGTTCCAACAGCAGGATAAGTTATTTCTTACACTTATTTCACTGAACTGCACTTCTGAAACACTTATAATTGTGCTATACAGTTGATCTACTACATTTTAGCACTATTATAAATCTTTTTTTATTGTTTCACTGCATTTATGTACTGCTTTATACTGTTTTAACATTGCTTAACTGTAAACTGCTTTTTCATACCGAGTGTTGTATTTTATGTTTGTGAGTGCACTATTCGAGCTTTTCTGTGCATTTTTGTGTACGCTCCTTGATCTGTTTAAAACTTTCATTTAGTGGCTACAGCTAGGAACTGTAATAGTGTGCATTACCATAATTGCATTTTTTATTTAAATTACTAAATTTTAAACTGTTTTTTCATACTGAGACTTGTACTTTTTCTTTGTGGGTTTTCTTTCTATGCTTTTAAGGTGATGTTTCTGTGTTCTGCTCAGGTGGCAAAATCTTGATAAAGGCCTGTTGTCTAGGCTGGTAGTTTTGTTTGAGTTTCCTGTTTTTCTGGCAGTCATTTTCTGCTGATTGTCTTCATTATTATTGAGAGTAACAAGGATTCCTGACCTTTTGTAGTACGAGTGATTGGGTAATAGCTGGGGCTGAGTAGTAATCTGATATTCCAACTCTTCCATTCTTACTGCTATATAAACCCCATGTCTTATAAATGTTCTGCTTGTATTGTCAGGCTCTGGATTGCATTGCATAAGTTTAAATAACTTAAGACTCCAAGAGCAAGATAAGTTATTTCTTACACTTATTTCACTGAATTGCACTTCTGAAATGCCTATAATGGTTGTATACAGTTGATCTACTATATTTTTGCACTTTTATAAAGCTTTTTTTATTGTTTCACTGCACTAATTTACTGTTTTATACTGTTTTAACATTACTTAACTGTAAACTTTTTCACACTGACAGTTGTATTTTCTGTTTGTGAGTGCGCTATCTGAGCTTTTCTGTTCATTTTTGTCTCCGCTCCTTGATCTGTTTAAAACTTTCATTTAGTGGCTACAGCTAGGAACTGTAATATTGTGCATTAGCATAATTGCATTTTTTATTTAAATTACGAAATTGTAAACTGTTTTTTCATACTGAGACTTGCATTTTCTCATTGTGGATGTTTTTTCTATGCTTTTAAAGTGAGGTTTCTGTGTTCTGCTCAGGTGGCAAAATCTTGATAGAGGCCTGTTGTCTAGGCTGGTAGTTTTGTTTGTGTTTCCTGTGTTTCTGGCAGCCATTTTCTGCTGATTGTCTTCATTATTATTGAGAGTAACAAGGTCTCCTGACCTTCTGTAGTACGAGTGATTGGGTAATAGCAGGGGCTGAGTATTATCTGATCTTCCAATGCTTCCATTCTTACTGCTATATAAACCCTGTGTCTTTAAATGTTCTGCTTGTATTGTCTGGCTCTGGATTGCATTGCATAAGTGGAAATTCCTTAAAATTCCAAGAGCAGGATAAGTTATTTCTTACACTTATTTCACTGAACTGCACTTCTGAAAAACTTATAATTTTGCTATACAGTTGATCTACTACATTTTTGCACTGTTATAAAGCTTTTTTATTGTTTCACTACATTTATGTACTGTTTTATACTGTTTTAACATTACTTAACTGTAAACTGCTTTTTCATACTGCGAGTTGTATTTTCTGTTTGTGAGTGCTCTATCCGAGCTTTTCAGTGCATTTTTTGTCTCCGCTCCTTGGTCTGTTTAAAACTTTCATTTAGTGGCTACAGCTAGGAACTGTAATAGTGTGCTTTACCATAATTGCATTTTATATTTAAATTACTAAATTGCAAACTGCTTTTTCATACGGGTACCTGTATTTTTCTTTTTGTGGGTGTTCTTTCTATGCTTTTAAAGTGAGGTTTCTGTGTTCTGCTCAGGTGGCAAAATCTTGATAGAGGCCTGTTGTCTAGGCTGGTAGTTTTGTTTGAGTTTCCTGTGTTTCTGGCAGCCATTTTCTGCTGATTGTCTTCATTATTATTGAGAGTAACAAGGTCTCCTGACCTTCTGTAGTATGAGTGATTGGCTAGTACCAGGGGCTGAGTAGTAATCTGATCTTCCAACTCTTCCATTCTTACTGCTATATAAACCCCGTGTCTTATAAAGGTTCTGCTTGTATTGTCAGGCTCTGGATTGCATTGCATAAGTGGAAATTTTTTAAGATTACAAGAGCAGGATAAGATATTTCTTACACTTATTTCACTGAATTGCACTTCTGAAACGCTTATAATTGTGCTATTTAGTTGATCTACTATATATTTGCAGTGTTATAAAGCTTTTTTTATTGTTTCACTGCCTTTATATACTGTTTTATACTGCTTTAAAATTACTTAACTGTAAACTGCTTTTTCATAATGGGAGTTGTATTTTATGTTTGTGAGCACTCTATCCGAGCTTTTCTGTGCATTTTTTCTCTGCTCCTTGATCTGTTTAAAACTTTCATTTAGTGGGTACAGCTAGGAGCTGTAATACTGTGCATTACCATAATTGCATGTTTTATTTAAATTACTAAATTGTAAACGGCTTTTTCATACTGAGACTTGTATTTTCTCTTAGTGGGTGTTCTTTTTATGCTTTTAAAGTGAGATTTCTGTGTTCTGCTCATGTGGCAACATCTTGATAGAGGCCTGTTGTCCAGGCTGGTAGTTTTGTTTGAGTTTCCTGTGTTTCTGGCAGCCATTTTCTGCTGATTGTCTTCATTATTATTGAGAGTAACAAGGCCTCCTGACCTTCTGTAGTATGAGTGATTGGGTAATAGGAGGGGCTGAGTAATAATCTGATCTTCCAACTGTTCTATTCTTACTGCTATATAAGCTCTGTGTCTTATAAAGGTTCTGCTTGTATTGTCATGCTCTGGATTGCATTGCATAAGTGGAAATTCCTTAAGATTCCAAGAGCAGGATAAGTTATTTCTTACACTTATTTCACTGAACTGCACTTCTGAAATGCTTATAATTGTACTATACAGTTGATCTACTACGTTTTTGCACTGTTATAAAGCTTTTTTATTGTTTCACTGCATTTATGTACTGTTTTATACTGTTTTAACATTACTTGACTGTAAACTGCTTTTTCATACTGAGAGTTGTATTTTCTGTCTGTGAGTGCTATATCCGAGCTTTTCTGTGCATTTTTGTGTCTGCTCCTTGATCTGTTTAAAACTTTCATTTAGTGGCTGCTGCTAAGAACTGTAATAGTGTGCATTACCATAATTGCATTTTTTATTTAAATTACTAAATTGTAAACTGCTTTTTCATACTGAGACTTGTATTTTCTCTTTGTGGGTGTTCTTTCTATGCTTTTAAAGTGAGGTTTCTGTTTTCTGCTCAGGTGTCAAAATCTTGATAGAGGCGTGTTGTCTAGGCTGGTAGATTTGTTTGAGTTTTCTGTGTTTCTGGCAGCCATTTTCTGCTGATTGTCTTCATTATTCTTGAGAGTAACAAGGCCTCCTGACTTTCTGTAGTACGAGTGACTGGCTAATAGCAGGGGCTGAATAATTATCTGAGCTTCCAACTCTTCCATTCTTACTGCTATATAAACCCTGTGTCTTATAAAGGTTCTGCTTGTATTGCCAGGCTCTGAATTGCATTGCATAAGTGGAAATTCCTTAAGACTGCAAGAGCAGGATAAGTTACTTCTTACACTTATTTCACTGAACTGCACTTCTGAAATGCTTATAATAGTGCCATACAGTTGATGTACTACATTTTGCACAGTTATAAAGCTTTTTTATTGTTTCACTGCATTTATGTACTGTTTTATACTGTTTTAACATTATTTAACTATAAACTGCTTTTTCATACTGAGAGATGTATTATTTGTTTATGAGTGCTCTATCTGAGCTTTTCTGTGCATTTTTGTCTCCGCTCCTTGATCTGTTTAAAACTTTCATTTCGTGGCTGCAGCTAGGAACTGTAATAGTGTGCATTACCATAACTGCATGTTTTATTTAAATTACTAAATGTTAAACTGCTTTTTCATACTGAGACTTGTATTTTCTCTTTGTGGGTGTTCTTTTTATGCTTTTAAAGTGAGATTTCTGTGTTTTGCTCAGGTGGCAACATCTTCATAGAGGCCTGTTGTCTAGGCTGGTAGTTTTGTTGGAGTTTCTTGTGTTTCTGGCAGCCATTTTCTGCTGATTGTTTTCATTATTATTGAGCGTAACAAGGCCTCCTGACCTTCTGTAGTACAGTGATTGGGTAATAGCAGGGGCTGAGTAGTAATCTGATCTTCCAACTTTTCCATTCTTACTGCTATGTAAACACTGTGTCTTATAAAGGTTCTGCTTGTATTCTTAGGCTCTGGATTGCATTGCATAAGTGGAAATTCCTTAAGATTCCAAGAGCATGATAAGTTATTTCTTACACTTATTTCACTGAACTGCACTTCTGAAACAGTTATAATTTTGCTATACTGTTGATCTACTACATTTTTGCAGTATTATAAAGCTTTTTTTATTGTTTCACTGCATGTGTGTACTGTTTTATACTGTTTTAACATTACTTAACTGTAAGCTTTTTCATACTGAGAGTTGTATTTTATGTTTGTGAGTGATCAATCCGAGCTTTTCTGTGCATTTTCCTCAGCTCCTTAATCTGTTTAAAACTTTCATTTTAGTGGGTACAGCTAGGAACTGTAAGAGTGTGCATTACCATAATTGCATTTTTTAATTTAATTTACTAAATTGTAAACTGCTTTTTCATACTGAGACTTGTATTTTCTCTTCGTGGGTGTTCTTTCTATGCTTTTAAAGTAAGGTTTCTGTGTTCTGCTCAGGTGGCAAAATCTTGATAGAGGCCTGTTGTCTAGGCTGGTAGTTTTGATTGAGTTTCCTGTGTTCCTGGCAGCCATTTTCTGCTGATTGTCTTCATTATTATTGAGAGTAACAAGGCCTCCTGACCTTCTGTAGTACGAGTGATTGGGTAATAGCAGGAGCTGAGTATTAATCTGATCTTCCAAAGCTTCCATTCTTACTGCTATATAAACCCTGTGTCTTATAAATGTTCTGCTTGTATTGTCAGGCTCTGGATTGCATTGCATAAGTTGAAATTCCTTAAGATTCCGAGAGCAAGATAAGTTATTTCTTACACTTATTTCACTGAACTGCACTTTTGAAATGCTAATAATTGTACTATACAGTTGATCTACTACGTTTTTGCACTGTTATAAAGCTTTTTTAATTGTTTCACTGCATGTATGTACTGTTTTATACTGTTTTAACTTTACTTAACTATAAACTGCTTTTTCATACTGAGAGTTGTATTTTTTGTTTATGAGTGCTCTAGCTGAGCTTTTCTGTGCATTTTTGTGTCCGCTCCTTGATCTGTTTTAAACTTTCATTTAGTGGCTACAGCTAAGAACTGTAGTAGTGTGCATTACCATAACTGCATTTTTTATTTAAATTACTAAATTGTAAACTGCTTTTTCATACTGAGACTTGTATTTTCTCTTTGTGGGTTTTCTTTCTATGCTTTTAAAGTGAGGTTTCTGTGTTCTGCTCAGGTGGCAAAATCTTGATAGAGGCCTGTTGTCTATTCTGGTAGTTTTGTTTGAGTTTCCTGTGTTTCTGGCAGCCATTTTCTGCTGATTGTCTTCATTATTATTGTGAGTAACAAGGCCTCCTGACCTTCTGTAGTACGAGTGATTGGGCAATAGCAGGGGCTGAGTAGTAATCTGATCTTCAAACTCTTCCATTCTTACTGCTATATAAACCATGTGTCTTATAAAGGTTCTGCTTGTATTGTCAGGCTCTGGATTATATTGCATAAGTGGAAATTCCTTAAGATTCCAAGAGCAGGATAAGTTATTTCTTACACTTATTTCACTGAACTGCACTTCTGAAACGCTTATAATTTTGCTATACAGTTGATCTACTACATTTTTGCACTGTTATAAAGCTTTTTTATTGTTTCACTGCATTTATGTACTGTTTTATACTGTTTTAACATTACTTAACTGTAAACTGCTTTTTCATACTGAGAGTTGTATTTTCTGTTTGTGAGTGCTCTATCTGAGCTTTTCTGTGCATTTTTGTCTCCGCTCCTTGATCTGTTTAAAACTTTCATTTAGTGGCTACAGCTAGGAACTGTAATAGTGTGCATTACCATAATTGCATTTTTTATTTAAATTACTAAATTGTAAACTGCTTTTTCATACTGAGACTTGTATTTTCTCTTTGTGGGTGTTCTTTTTATGCTTTTAAAGTGAGATTTCTGTGTTCTGCTCATGTGGCAACATCTTGATAGGGGCCTGTTGTCTAGGCTGGTTGATTTATTTAAGTTTCCTGTGTTTCTGGCAGCCATTTTCTGCTGATTGTCTTCATTATTATTGAGAGTAACAAGGCCTCCTGACCTTCTGTAGTATGAGTGATTGGGTAATAGCAGGGGCTGAGTAGTAATCTGATCTTCCAACTCTTCCATTCTTACTGCTATATAAACCCTGTGTCTTATAAAGGTTCTGCTTGTATTGTCAGGCTCTGGATTGCATTGCATAAGTTGAAATTCCTTAAGATTCCAAGAGCAGGATAAGTTATTTCTTACACTTATTTCACTGAACTGCACTTCTGAAACACTTATAATTGTGCTATACAGTTGATCTACTACATTTTAGCACTGTTATAAATCTTTTTTTATTGTTTCACTGCATTTATGTAATGTTTTATACTGTTTTAACATTACTTAACTGTAAACTGCTTTTTCATACCGAGTGTTGTATTTTATGTTTGTGAGTGCACTATCTGAGCTTTTCTGTGCATTGTGTACGCTCCTTGATCTGTTTAAAACTTTCATTTAGTGGCTACAGCTAGGAACTGTAATAGTGTGCATTACCATAATTGCATTTTTTATTTAAATTACCAAATTGTAAACTGTTTTTTCATACTGAGACTTGTATTTTCTCTTTGTGGGTGTTCTTTCTATGCTTTTAACGTGAGGTTTCTGTGTTCTGCTCAGGTGGCAAAATCTTGATAAAGGCCTGTTGTCTAGGCTGGTAGTTTTGTTTGAGTTTCCTGTTTTTCTGGCAGTCATTTTCTGCTGATTGTCTTCATTATTATTGAGAGTAACAAGGATTCCTGACCTTTTGTAGTACGAGTGATTGGGTAATAGCTGGGCTGAGTAGTAATCTGATATTCCAACTCTTCCATTCTTACTGCTATATAAACCCCGTGTCTTATAAATGTTCTGCTTGTATTGTCAGGCTCTGGATTGCATTGCATAAGTTTAAATAACTTAAGATTACAAGAGCAAGATAAGTTATTTCTTACACTTATTTCACTGAATTGCACTTCTGAAATGCCTATAATTGTGCCATACAGTTGATCTACTATATTTTCCACTATTATAAAGGTTTTTTATTGTTTCACTGCATTTATTTACTGTTTTATACTGTTTTAACTTTACTTAACTGTAAACTGCTTTTTCATACTGACAGTTGTATTTTCTGTTTGTGAGTGCGCTATCTGAGCTTTTCTGTTCATTTTTGTCTCAGCTCCTTGATCTGTTTAAAACTTTCATTTAGTGGCTACAGCTAGGAACTGTAATACTGTGCATTACCATAATTGCATTTTTTATTTAAATTACTAAATTGTAAACTGTTTTTTTCATACTGAGACTTGCATTTTCTCATTGTGGATGTTTTTTCTATGCTTTTAAAGTGAGGTTTCTGTGTTCTGCTCAGGTGGCAAAATCTTGATAGAGGCCTGTTGTCTAGGCTGGTAGTTTTGTTTGTGTTTCCTGTGTTTCTGGCAGCCATTTTCTGCTGATTGTCTTCATTATTATTGAGAGTAACAAGGTCTCCTGACCTTCTGTAGTATGAGTGATTGGGTAATAGCAGGGGCTGAGTATTATCTGATCTTCCAATGCTTCCATTCTTACTGCTATATAAACCCTGTGTCTTTAAATGTTCTGCTTGTATTGTCTGGCTCTGGATTGCATTGCATAAGGGGGTTTTTTTTTTGGA
>NC_056739.1:731150698-731270698 GCF_019279795.1 Protopterus annectens
ATTGTTTTTGTGTTTATGTCTTTTCATTTCTAATGCTCTAATTATTCTTTGCTTTTTTTTATTGTCTGCTTTATCTGTTTAAATTTCTTTGTGGTCGGGGGGCTTAAAGTGTGCATTACCATAATTGCATTTTTTATTTAAATTACTAAATTGTAAATTGCTTTTTCATATTGATACTTGTATTTTCTCTTTGTGGGTGTACTTTCTATGATTTTAAAGTGAGGTTTCTGTGTTGTGCTCAGGTGGCAAAATCCTGATAGAGGCCTGTTGTCTAGGGTTGTAGTTTTGTTTGAGTTTTCTGTGTTTCTGGCAGCCATTTTTTGCTGATTGTCTTCATTATTATTGAGAGTAACAAGGCCTCCTGACCTTCTGTAGTACAAGTGATCGGGTAATAGCAGGGGCTGAGTAGTATTCTGATCTTTCAACTCTTCCATTCTTACTGCTATATAAATCCTGTGTCTTATAAAGGTTCTGCTTGTATTGTCAGTCTCTGAATTGCATTGCATAAGTGGAAATTCCTTAAGATTCCAAGAGCAGGATAAGTTATCTCTTACACTTATTTCACTGAACGGCACTTCTGAAATGCTTATAATAGTGCTATACAGTTGATCTATTACATTTTGGCACTGTTATAAAGCTTTTTTTATTGTTTCCCTGCATTTATGTACTGTTTTATACTGTTTTAACATTACTTAACTGTAAACTGCTTTTTCATACCGAGAGTTGCATTTTCTGTTTGTCAGTCCTCTATCCGAGCTTTTCTGTGCATTTTTGTGTCCACTCCCTGATTTGTTTAAAACTTTCATTTAGTGGCTACGGCTAGGAACTGTAATAGTGTGCATTACCATAATTGCATTTTTTATTTAAATTACTAAATTGTAAACTGCTTTTTCATACTGAGACTTGTATTTTCTCTATGTGGGTTTTCTTTCTATGCTTTTAAAGTGAGGTTTCTGTGTTCTGCTCAGGTGGCAAAATCTTAATAGAGGCCTGTTGCCTAGGCTGGTAGTTTAGTTTGAGTTTCCTGAGTTTCTGGCAGCCATTTTCTGCTGATTGTCTTCCTTATTATTGAAAGTAACAAGGCCTCCTGACCTTCTGTAGTACGAGTGATTGGGTAATAGCAGGGGCTGAGTAGTAATCTCATCTTCCAACTCTTCCACTCTTACTGCTATTTAAACCCTGTGTCTTATAAAGGTTCTGCTTGTATTGTCAGCTCTTGATTGCATTGCAAAAGTGGAAATTCTTTAGGATGCCAAGAGCAGGATAGGTTATTTCTTACACTTATTTCACTGAATTGCACTTCTGAAAAGCTTATAATTGTGCTATACAGTTGATCTACTACATTTTTGCAGTGTTATAAAGCTTTTTTATTATTTCACTGCATTTATGTAATGTTTTATACTGTTTTAACATTACTTAACTGTAAACTGCTTTTTCATACTGAGAGTTGTATTTTCTGTTTGTTAGTTCTCGATCAGAGCTTTTCTGTGCATTTTTGTCTTTGCTCCTTGATCTGTTTAAAACTTTCATTTAGTGGCTTAATAGTGTGCTTTACCATAATTGCATTTTTTATTTAAATTACTAAATTGTAAACTGCTTTTTCATACTGAGACTTGTATTTTCTCATTGTGGGTGTTCTTTCTATGCTTTTAAAGTGAGGTTTATGTGTTCTGCTCAGGTGGCAAAATCTTGATAGAGGCCTGTTGTCTAGGCTGGTAGTTTTGTTTGAGTTTTCTGTGTTTCTGGCAGCCATTTTCTGCTGATTGTTTTCATTATTATTGAGAATAACAAAGCCTCCTGACTTTCTCTAGTATGAGTGATTGGCTAATAGCAGGGGCTGAGTAGTAATCTGATCTTCCAACTCTTCCATTCTTACTGCTATATAAACCCCGTGTCTTATAAAGGTTCTGCTTGTATTGTCAGGCTTTGTATCGCATTGCATAAATGGAAATTCCTTAAAATTCCAAGAGCAGGATAAGTTATTTCTTACACTTATTTCACTGAATTGCACTTCTGAAATGCTTATAATTGTGCTATACAGTTGATCTACTACATTTTTGCAGTGTTATAAATCTTTTTTTATTGTTTCACTGCATTTATGTAATGTTTTATACTGTTTTAACATTACCTGACTGTAAACTGCTATTTCATACTGACAGTTGTATTTTCTATTTGTGAATACTCTAGCTGAGCTTTTCTGTGCATTTTTGTCTCCGCTCCTTGATCTGTTTAAAACTTTAATTTATATGGCTACAGCTAGAAACTGTAATAGTGGGCATTACCATAATTGCATTTTTTATTTAAATTACTAAATTGTAAAATGCTTTTTCATACTGATACTTGTATTTTCTCTTTGTGGGTGTTCTTTCTATGCTTTTAAAGTGAGGTTTCTGTGTTCTGCTCAGGTGGCAAAATCTTGATAGAGGCCTGTTGTCTAGGCTCGTAGTTTTCTTTGAGTTTTCTGTGTTTTTGGCAGCCATTTTTTGCTGATTGTCTTCATTATTATTGAGAGTAACATGGCCTCCTGACTTTCTGTAGTACAAGTGATCGGGTAATAGCAGGGGCTGAGTAGTATTCTGATCTTTCATCTCTTCCATTCTTACTGCTACATAAATCCTGTGTCTTATAAAGGTTCTGCTTGTATTGTCAGGCTCTGAATTGCATTGCATAAGTGGAAATTTCTTAAGATTCCATGAGCAGGATAAGTTATCTCTTACAATTATTTTACTGAACGGCACTTGTGAAATGCATATAATAGTGCTATACTGTTGATCTACTACATTTTTCCACTGTTGTAAAGCTTTTTTTATTGTTTCACTGCATTTATGAACTGTTTTATACTGTTTTAACATTACTTAACTGTAAACTGCTTTTTCATACTATGGGTTGTATTTTCTTTTTGTGAGTGCTCTATCTGAGCTTTTCTGTGCATTTTTGTCTCCGCTCCTTGATCTGTTTAAAACTTTCATTTATATGGCTACAGCTAGGAACTGTAATAGTGTGCATTACCATAATTGCATTTTTTATTTAAATTACTAAATTATAAACTGCTTTTTCATACTGAGACTTGTATTTTCTCTATGAGGGTGTTCTTTCTATGCTTTTAAAGTGAGATTTATGTGTTCTGCTCAGGTGGCAAAATCTTGATAGAGGCCTGTTGTCTAGGCTGGCAGTTTTGTTTGAGTTTTCTGTGTTTCTGGCAGCCGTTTTCTGCTGATTATCTTCATTATTATTGAGAATAACAAGGCCTCCTGACTTTCTCTAGTATGAGTGATTTGATAATAGCAGGGGCTGAGTAGTAATCTGATCTTTCAACTCTTCTATTCTTACTACCATATAAACCCTGTGTCTTATAAAGGTGCTGCTTGTATTGTCAAGCTCTGGATTGCATTGCATAAGTGGAAATTCATTAAAATTCCAAGAGCAGGATAAGTTATTTCTTACACTTATTTCACTGAATTGCACTTTTGAAATGCTTATAATTGTGCTATACAGTTGCTCTACTACATTTTTGCAGTGTTATAAAGCTTTTTTATTGTTTCACTGCATTTATGTAATGTTTTATACTGTTTTAACATTACTTAACTGTAAACTGCTTTTTCATACTGACAGTTGTATTTTCTGTTTGTGAATGCTCTATCTGAGCTTTTTTGTGCATTTTTGTCTCCGCTCCTTGATCTGTTTAAAACTTTCATTTATATGGCTACAGCTAGGAACTGTAATAGTGTGCATTACCATAATTGCATTTTTTATTTAAATTACTAAATTGTAAACTGCTTTTTCATACTGATACTTGTATTTTCTCTTTGTGTGTGTTTTTTCTATGCTTTTAAAGTAAGGTTTCTGTGTTCTGCTCAGGTGGCAAAATCTTGATAGAGGCCTGTTGTCTAGGCTGGTAGTTTTGTTTGAGTTTTCTGTGTTTCTGGCAGCCATTTTTTGCTGATTGTCTTCATTATTATTGAGAGTAACAAGGCCTCCTGACCTTCTGTAGTACAAGTGATCGGGTAATAGCAGGGGCTGAGTAGTATTCTGATCTTTCAACTCTTCCATTCTTACTGCTATATAAATCCTGTGTCTTATAAAGGTTCTGCTTGTATTGTCAGTCTCTGAATTGCATTGCATAAGTGGAAATTCCTTAAGATTCCAAGAGCAGGATAAGTTATCTCTTACACTTATTTCACTGAACGGCACTTCTGAAATGCTTATAATAGTGCTATACAGTTGATCTACTACATTTTTGCACTGTTATAAAGCTTTTTTATTGTTTCACTGCATTTATGTACTGTTTTATACTGTTTTAACTTTACTTAACTATAAACTGCTTTTTCATACTGAGAGTTGTATTTTTTGTTTATGAGTGCTCTAGCTGAGCTTTTCTGTGCATTTTTGTCTCCGCTCCTTGATCTGTTTAAAACTTTCATTTAGTGGCTGCAGCTAGGAACTGTAATAGTGTGCATTACCATAATTGCATTTTTTATTTAAATTACTAAATTGTAAACTGCTTTTTCATACTGAGACTTGTATTTTCTCTTTGTGGGTGTTCTTTTTATGCTTATAAAGTGAGATTTCTGTGTTCTGCTCATGTGACAACGTCTAGATAGAGGCCTGTTGTCTAGGCTGGTAGTTTTGTTTGAGTTTCCTGTGTTTCAGGCAGCCATTTTCTGCTGATTGTCGTCATTATTATTGAGAGTAACAAGGCCTCCTGACCTTCTGTATTACGAGTGATTGGGTAATAGCTGGGGCTTAGTAGTAATCTGATCTTCCAACTCTTCCATTCTTACTGCTATATAAACCAATGGTCTTATAAAGGTTCTGCTTGTATTGTCAGGCACTGGATTGCATTGCATAGGTGGAAATTCCTTAAGATTCCAAAAGCAGGATAAGTTATTTCTTACACTTATTTCACTGAACTGCACTTCTGAAATGCTTATAATTGTGCTATACAGTTGATCTACTACATTTTTGCACTGTTATAAAGCTGTTTTTTGTTGTTTCAGTACATTTAAGTACTGTTTTATACTGTTTTAACATTACTTAACTGTAAAATGATTTTTCATACTGAGAGTTGTATTTTCTGTTTGTGAGTGTTCTATCCAAGCTTTTCTGTGCATTTTTGTCTCCGCTCCTTGATCTGTTTAAAACTTTCATTTAGTGGCTACAGCTAGGAAGTGTAATAGTGTGCATTACCATAATTGCATTTTTTATTTAAATTACTAAATTGTAAACTGCTTTTTCATACTGAGACTTGTATTTTCCCTTTGTGGGTGTTCTTTCTATGCCTTCAGAATGAGGTTTCTGTGTTCTGCTCAGTAAGAAAAATCTTGATAGAGTCCTGTTGTCTAGGCTGGTAGTTTTGTTTGAGTTTCCTGTGTTTCTGGCAGCCATTTTCTGCTGATTGTCTTCATTATTATTGAGAGTAACAAGGCCTCCTGACCTTCTGTAGTACGAGTGATTGGGTAATAGCAGGGGCTGAGTAGTAATCTGATCTTCCAACTCTTCCATTCTTACTGCTATATAAACCCTGTGTCTTATAAAGGTTATGTTTGTATTGTCAGGCTCTGGATTGCATTGCATAGGTGGAAATTCCTTAAGATTCGAAGAGCAGGATAAGTTATTCCTTACACTTCTTCAACTGTACTGCACTTCTGAAACACTTATAATAGTGCTATACAGCTGATCTACTATGTTATTGCACTGTTATAAAGCTTTTTTACTGTTTAACTGCATTTATGTACTGTTTTATACTGTTTTAACATTACTTAACCGTAAACTGCTTTTTCATACTGAGAGTTGTATTTTCTATTTGTGAGTGCATTATACAAGCTTTTCTGTGCATTTTGTCTCCGCTCCTTCATCTGTTTAAAACTTTCATTTAGTGGCTACAGCTAGGAACTGTAATAGTGTGCATTACCATAATTGCATTTTTTTTTTAATTACTAAATTGTAAACTGCTTTTTCATACTGAGACTTGTATTTTCTCTTTGTGGCTGTTCTTTCTATGCTTTTACTGTTTGGGTCATTTCCTGTTTTTTCCAGCCCCCTGCTATAAAGCACGCGTTAGCGCGATTTAGCGTGGAGCTGCTACCGTTGCATACTAGGGCAGCGCTGGTTAATCAGATTTAAACTATTAGGGCTACCTAAAGTCCACTCTTCAAATTTTCACTTAAAACTACCTTCCTCAAAGTATACTACTGTTCTATTTAGTGTATCCTACAACTATAAATTATCTCTACTTGACTCCCAAGTAGACTATTCTCTATCTGTATAGTGAAGCACTTGCTCCTGCAGTACTTATCACCTCGATACATCACTCTTGTTATAGAAAGTACCCCAAAAAAGCAAACCCCATTTCTCGGTCACCCACATCCCCAGAACCTTTTCTTAAGTTTTTCTGTCTATTCCTTCTAGCATGTCGAGGGATCAGTTGCTAATGTCCTCTCCTGCTCAGCTGGTGAACCTGGGAATATTGAGGCAATGTTACAATTGCCTCATGTACACAGACAACCCTCTCCTCCTCCCACAAAACACAAATACATGCGAGAGATGCAACTATACGGCCAAACTGGAGGCTGAGCTCTCTCAACATAGGACTGGCATGACCAGACAGGAGGAGAAAGTAACCACACACACTATAGACCCAGTCTCACATAATACCATCACAACCTCAAATCATACACATAAACACACAAAGACATACTCGAGGCTCTGATCAAAAATCTACCAAAACAGCAGAGGCCACCAAAGCAGACACCCAAACAACTACCACCTCAGAACACAACACCTGCAACACATAGACCACACAGTCAGAGTGTCAAGCAGTCACAGCCCTTAAGGCCAAACACAATGCCAGACACACTAGTCATTGGTGACTCCATAGTCAGACACACTGACGTCCCGCTCACCAGACTGAGTAAGGAGAAGGTCACAGTAAGCTGCCTGTCGGTGCTAGAATCCGCCACATAACGCATGCACTCAGGTCTCTCAACAGCAGGTACAAGTACGACTCAATCATTGTCCACGCTGGTGTTAACGACCTGAGGCACCTCCTTGGACTACATGAAAGAGACATAGAGGAGCTCTCTGATTATGTAGCCCAAGCAGGTATGACCCTGACCTTGAGCAGTATCCTACCTTCACCAAGAATGATGCCACAATACAGAGATAAGATGATCAGCTTTAACAATTGGCTTAAACTCTGGTGTCATTCAAAGGGGATCAATGTCTGTCTGCCTGGGATGACATGCTGGACAAGCCACGCTGCTTCGCAAGGGCGGCTTGCACTTGTCACCCTGGGATTCGGATTTTGGCAAAGGCTCTTGCCACCCCATAGTGCCTTTTTAGGCAAGGCTCAAATTCTAAACCTACCACCCTAGAACAAAACAAAGAAAAAAACTAAGGGTAATGCTGCTCAATGCCAGAAGTCTCAACCTCAAGATGCACTTTTCGAGGCCCTTCTCAGTATGGAGAGCATCGATGTCTGTGCTGTGACAGAAACCTGGTTCAAGGCTCCTGAGAGCACCCCAGCACTATCAGGTTTTACCTCATATCATGCGTTCGGCCCCAAAACCCGGACAATACCAAGAAAGGAGGAGGGGTATCCATATTCATCAAGGACACCCACACCTCAAGATTGGTGGCATCGCACGATGCATCGGAAACCATCCAGGTGCAATTAACCATAGGCAAGATTGCTCTGCAATTTGTAGCATGTTACAGGCCACCCTCGCAAACTCAGGAACCTCATATGGCCTTCCTGAAAACACTGGAGGGGATAAATGTATCTCCAAACAGCATCATACTAGGTGACTTCAACTACCCTAATATAGACTGGGAACACTTCTCAAGCCCAAACACTCTAGCCCAAAAGTTCCTGGAATTCATAAACTCAAATGCCATGGAACAACTAGTCACCATCCCCACAAGAGGAGAAAACATACTTGATCTCATCATCACGAACATGGGAGCACAATGTTCAACACCGGAAGTGTACCCCTCACTGGTGAGATCTAATCACAAACTAATCTCGCTGGAGGTCCTCATCCCGCCCCACCGAAATGAAAAGACCACAGTAAAGAACTTCTCGAAAGCCGACTTCACACTTCTAAAGACTAGTGTGGTCTCCTTTAAGGCCCTGAGCCGCGGTTAACATTACTCAAACCGCTGAATCACTTACAAATGCCTTCTACCAGCACCTGCAGGGCTGCATGGATCAGGTAATCCCAAGCAAAACAAAGACTCTTTGTACCAAAGGCAAGCATCCAGTCTGGTGGACCCCAGCCATAAACAGACTCTACAACAAAAGGAGAAAGCTACTACAAGATAGAGCAAAATCCTTAAAAGGTAAGACACCGCTGATCACTATAAGTAAAAAGCTAAGAGCTCTCATAAAATCATCCAAAGCTAATTTTGAGAAAAAAATAGCTAAGGACTCTAAAGACAACCATAAGGCATTCTTTAGCTATGTCAGAAACCTAGGAGGAAACTCCCAGATATGCTCAGAATTAGTTCAAAATGATGTGAAGATTACTGATCCTACAGACATTGCCAACATACTGGCTGACAGGTTCAGTGCAAACTTCTCCCCCCCTAAAGGAGAGATATCTATACCAAATGATTGTAGCCCCCCAAACATCTCTAACGCCCAGGTGAGAACTGCTCTCTCCAAGGTTAAGAACACAGCATCTATGGGACCTGATGGTGTCCCCGGCTGTGTGCTCCATGAACTCAACGAGGAATTAAACCCACAGTTAGGACAGCTGTTTAATCTTAGTCTCACCTCCGTATACGTACCCAGGGAGTGGCGCACAGCAACTGTGGTCCCACTCCACAAAGGTGGTGCCTCCACCGACCCTGGAAATTACCGTCCCATTAGCTTGACAAGCCTTATCTGCAAAGCCATGGAGAGGATCATAATGGATCTCATAAATAAAGACATAGGGAACTTGCAGACTTTGGATCCAACCCAGTTTGGCTTTGTCAAAGGCAGATCATGCCTTTTAAACTTGGTTGACTTTTTCAAAACAGTCACCAAGGCCATTGACGAGGGAAAGGCAGTCCATACAGCCTACCTAGACCTGGTGAAGGCTTTTGATACAATACCTCACTCGGGTATCATTGAAAAACTCATCAACTTAAATGTAAACCCATACATTACAAGATGGGTTGCAAACTGGCTGAGTGACAGAACCCACAGGGTCAGAGTTGCTGGCGCCATGTCAGACTCAAAGCCTGTCACAAGTGGTGCCCCACAGGGCTCAGTCCTGGGCCCACTCTTGTTTGGCATCTACTTTTCTGAAGTACAAGCAAACACAGGAGGGTTATGGCTGACAAAGTTTGCAGATGACTGCAAACTGGGCGTAGTTGAAAACACATCCAACACAGATATCCTTCAGAAGGGTCTCACAGAAACGGATAACTGGTGCCAGAGCCATGGCCTAAAGTTAAATGCCAAGGAATGCATAGTCATACCCTTCGGGAAAAATAAGGTTACCCCTAGCTACCATATAGGTGGCAATCCCCTGAACACAGAAGAAGTTATTAGGGACCTGGGAACCCAGGTTGACAGTAGCCTTTCATTCGACACTCATATTGCTAAATTAGTTAGGAAGACCTTCTACATTGCCCACCTTATCATGATGGGATTCACATCTAGATCAAGGGAAGTCATAGTCTCCCTATACTCATCACTCATCAGACCAATGATCGAGTACAATGCCCCATTCGCAATGTATCTGACCCGACACTTGCAGCAGCTGGAGAGGCCACAAAAGTTCCTCACCAAAAGGATAAAGGGTCTCAAAAATCTGTCTTATGCTGCCCGACTGAAAGAACTCCAGTTATATTCAGTTGCTTACCACTTGCTCAGAGGTGACCTATGCCTGACATACAAGGCCATGTCAAACCCAGATTTGATGAACATGCTTCATCTCAAAAATCTAGATCCCTCAGAGCCACAAGGGCGGGAGACTTAAACCTCGACACGGTTATTAATAGGACGTGCTGGAGGGATAGATTCATCACCCAAAGACTCCCTATGCTGTGGGACAAAATCCCGGTTTATGTGAGGCAGAGCACCTCGCTGGCCTTGTTCAAGAGGAATCTTGACCAATGGATGGGAGATCGCAGATACACCCCAGGGGTTACCTCAGTGTCACTGCTCGACAGAGGCACAGCAAAATAATGGGCATAGTTTCTCCAAACTAAAGGGGTGGTGTAAGCCACAAAACTATGGGCTAGACTTATAAATGCCCTCGGGCAGATAGCCTAGTATGAACCTATGAACCTATGAACCTATGAACCTATACTGTTTTAACATTACTTAACTGTAAACTGCTTTTTCATATTGAGAGTTGTATTTTCTTTTTGTGATTGCTTTATCCGAGCTTTTCTATGCATTTTTTGTCTCTACTCCTTGATTTGTTTAAAACTTTCATTTAGTGTCTACAGCTAGGAACTGTAATTTTTCCCATCCGTCCTCCCTAGTGTTGTGTGTTCTTATACTTGGTGGCTTTGCAGTTGCCTGCCCATACTGTATATTTGATCTGTGACACTCCTCCCAGTCTAGTATCATTAGTTCACTCAATCTAATAGAGAACATTTGTGAAGGCCAACCCACTCAGATTCTTAGCGTTGAATTAACTTCTGTTCCAGCTTTCTCCATTTCCACTTTACTGAAAAAAAAAATTCTAAGCTTGCTTCCCCCCTTTCCTGTGGCAGGTCAGATATGGATTTGCTGTGTCCAGGACTGTTTGTGAGCTCCTAACCCCCCCCCCCACTTAACTGGGGTTAAACTATTCCTGGCACCATAAAGTCTGTTCTTCAAAATTTCTCTTGCAACTAGCCATCTTTTTAGTTTTAGCACTCATCTGTTTCTTTGATCTCAGCACTTGTTCAGAACTCATTGTAAGCACTAAATAAGTTACAAATTACTGCAGCACTCAACTTTCCTCACTTGTCTAGAGGAAAACAGTTTGTAGTACTTAATAAATAAGCACCTATTCAGGCATGTCTAAAGGTCAGCTCCAGGTGCTTTCTCCTGTCTACCTGATGAATTTGGTCATCTTGGGACAATGCAGCAATTGCCTCATGTACACAGACAACCCTCTCCTCCTACCACCCAACTCTACAACCTGTAGTCATTCTAAGGGAATCCAGTATCTGTCTGCCTGGAATGACATGATCGACAGACCACGCTGCTTTGCCAGAGATGGCCTGCACCTGTCGCCCTTGGGATTCTGGATACTGGCAAAGGCTCTTGCCACCCTTATAGTGCCTTTTTAGGCAAGGTTCAAATGACAAATTCACCACTGTAACAGGTACAAGCAAGCAAAATCTGAGGATAATGCTACTCAATGCTAGAAGTCTAAACCTCAAAATGCACTCACTCGAGGCACTCCTTAAAATAGAGAACATTGACATCTGTGCAGTGACAGAGACCTGGTTCAAAGCTCCAGGGAGTACCGCTGCATTACCAGGCTATAATTCATACCACACCTTTTGTCCACCAAACCCGGACCGAAACACTAAAGGTGGAAGCGTGTCCATATTCATTAAGGATATCCACACCTCCAAGATAGTTGCTCAACATAATGCATCCAAGATTATCCAAGTTCAACTAACTCTGGGCAAAACTGCAATCCAGATTGCAGCTTGCTACAGACCCCCCACCATGCCTCAGGATTCCCACTCCTCTTTTCTTGATACACTGGAAAATATTAAGGTACAACCCAACACTCAAATAATGGGAGATTTCAACTACCCTACCATTAACTGGGAAAACTACTCATGTACCAACTCTTTTGCTCAACGTTTTCTGGAAATGATCAATTCCAACACCCTGGATCAACTTATCCACACCCCCACCAGGGGCAGCAATATCCTAGACCTGGTCATCACCAACATGGGTGACCGGTGTTCCACACCAGAGGCCAGCTCCTTGTTGGTCAGATCCGACCACAAGCTAATCACCCTAGACATCCACATCCCACTACCACCCCCCATTAGGAAAACAACCGTAAAAAATTTCTCCAAAGTCAACTTCACGCTTCTTAAGACAGAAGTGGCAAACTTCACGACACCCATGCAGATGGACAATAGAGGTACGACTGCTGAATCCTACACAAATGCACTTTATAAGCACTTACATGAGTGAATGGATCGTGCTATCCCTAACTGAATCAAGATGCTATCCGCCAAAAAAAGGAAGCCAATCTGGTGGTCTTCTGCCATAAACAAACTCTACAACAGAAGAAAAAAACTGTTTCAAAAAAGAGGAAAATCCCATGATTGGAGGAACTCCCTGGTCAGCCTCAGTAAGAAGCTGAGATCCCTCATAAAATCCTCTAAAGTTAGCTATGAAAACAAAATTGCCACTGATTCTAAAGACAACCACAAAGCATTCTATAGCTATGTCAAAAATCTCAATGGCAACACTCAGATCTGCTCTGAGTTACAGCACAATGACACTAAATATACAGAACCAACTGATATTGCCAACATCCTGGCAGATAGGTTCAGTGCTAACTTTACCCCCTCTCACCCCCTAAAGGGTCCATCTTTATATCGGAAAAATGCAAAGCTCCTGTAATCACGGCTGCACAGGTAAAAACCTCACTCTCCAAAGCCAAAAACACAGCATCAATGGGACCTGACAACATCCCAGGCTACCTTCTACATGAACTACAGAATGAACTGGCACCCCACCTAAGTACCATGTTCAGTCATAGCCTCACCTCAGGCTTTGTGCCCATTGAATGGTGCACAGCGACAGTTATCCCACTCCATAAAAGGGGGGGGCCAGAACAGACCCCGGGAACTACCACCCCATTAGCCTGACGAGCCTCGTCTGCAAGGCCATGGAACGAATCATCATGGAACTCATAAACAAAGGCATTGGAGATCTCCAAACTCTGGACCCCACACAGTTTGGATTTGTAAAAGGCAGATCATGTCTCCTAAACCTGATAGACTTCTTTGAAGTAGTCACCAAAGCCATAGATGTGGGTAAGGTGGTTCAACTTACTTAAATGTTTTCTTTTACTCAATGAATATAAAACAAAACACTCAGAATACTAAAAACAAATTTCTAATTAAATGAAATGTATGTTAACCGTAACATGCTGATAAAAATATTCAAAATAATTACAAAAATATTCGAGACAATATCCAAATCACATGAAATGTATAAAAAAAAGGAAAATGACCATATTTTTTCATTATGTGCTTCTTTTTTGCATTAGCTAAAGCTATTCCAAGTATCCAAAGTGTGCAAAGTGTTGGCAAGTGTGTGCAGTATTACATTACATTTATTTCACAAAGTACAGCCATTTCAAAGAATATTTCTAAAAGTACAGTCTTCTGAATAGTTTATTGTGCATTTGAATGTTATTACAAGTACCAGGTGTGTGTGCATATTTGTACATAATTACAAGGGCCATATTTGCATTGTGTTTGAACATAATTGGTTGGCATGGCAGAAAGATTTCACAAACCAAGTCTGCTTGTGTTTGATAATAATATGGCAGAAAATTGGAGAGTGTTTGAGCAAGAGCATGATATTTTCATACAGACTATTTTTTCTGACAAAGACGCACATACAAAGGCATTTCTTCTGCTTAATTTAGCTGGGTCAGAAGCCACTGAAATAGAGCATTCATTTGTGTATGCACCTGCTGTGTATGCAGGTGAGGGGGAAGATGTCATATAGTAGTACCAGCTGAAACATGGGAAGACCCTGAGTGCTTAAAACATAAATTTAGAGAAATGTGTAACCCCCAAACCAATATTACAGTGGAAAGGCACTTATTTTACACAAGCGATCATAAGCCGGGTGAAACTTTTGCAGCATATATAACTGACTTTAGAAATAAGGCTAAAATATGGAGATTTGGTGATTTAAGAGATGAGCTGATAAAATACAGGGTTCTGTGTGGTATTAAAGATAATGCAGTGAGAAAGGGTTTCCCTTGAGACAGTGATTTAACTTTGAATAAAGCCAGAGAGATATGTCAGGTATACGAGCTTACAGAAAAACACACAAATATGCTTACAGATGAAGAAAGGCACACATGGCTTTTCCTAATGCTAATGTGGATAGTATGCAGCACATGGTTAAAACATACAGGTGTAAAGGTGGGGCAGCTTCAGAGAAACTCAGAGAGTTTCTAGCAAAATCCAGAACATGCTCAGTGAAGCAGAGGGGTGAGTCAGCTACATCAAAGAATGTGCCCCCATCTAGCCTCATAGTCAACTGTGAAATTGTGGTGGTAATCATGAATCTAAAAGAGAAAAGTGCTTAGCTTTTGGGTACCAATGCCACAAATGTAAAAAGCGGAATAATTTCAAAAGGTTTTGTAAATCAAAAGCGGCTCATTCTTTTATTAAAAAAGAGCATTCAAAGAGATAAGTTGATCAATTAGAACGCTGTGACCATACTTTTTATGTTGCTGGTGTGTCTGTGCTTGGTGAAACAGTCAATGCAATAGACCTGAGGGCAAAGAATGAAGTATATTGTACTGTTTGGATTAATAGGAGACCCGTAGAGCTCAAAGTTGATATTGGTTAAAAGTGCAATGTTATGCCAGCAGAAACATTTGCTAGAGTAAAAGCTGGTTAGAGGCTTGATTTGGCAAAGTGTGCAAAGCTTGTTGCTTATGGTGGTAAAGAAGTTCAAGGCTCAGTAGTGCTTTTAATAATTCCTTTCTCCTCATCTGCATAATATACCCACTTAAACCAACAGCATGCTAGTGTACTTCCTCTTAACTCCCATTCTGTTCCTCCTCTCTGGGTTATCATCCTATCACACTAACCTACTGTACCCTGCACTAACACCCACTCTTACCCAAGTAACATCTTCCTACAATACAACCCCACATGTCCATAACTCCCCCCTCTCTCTACAATACCTACTACATACAGTTTCACAAATTAACATATTGTCATCAATCCTTCTCTTCCCCTAAACATAAGTTTAAACCTACCACTTACTACTTTTATTTCTCTAAACCAAACCTTCTTCCTATAACACTCCTACCAGATGCAGACATCCACCCTAATCCTGGCCCAACCTCTTCCTCTAACTTCACCACCTCCACCACAACTACTGATCTCCAACTCCCCATCTCTCCAGCTAAACATCTATCTTCTCCATAAACCTACAAAGTCTGCCAAACAAAATAACAGAACTACATGCTTGGGTTGCCCACCACTCTCCACACATCCTAACTCTCTCAGAAGCCTGGCTGAAACCTCATATCACAAATTCCTTGAATCTGTTTTATCCTAGATCTCCCAACATCTGTCATATGAGACTATCATAGTAGATAATGTCAATATCGATTGGAATAAATTCTGCCCCACTCCCGTTCCCTTATTAACCTCCCCTTCCCATATTAACCTCTTTGGTTTCAGCCAACTTCTGTACCACCCACATCCATAAAAATTCTAGCTCCATTCTTGATTGGACCTTAACTTCCAACCCTAAACATTGCCATAATCCCACCACCTTACAATATTCCTTTAATGATCACCTCTGAATCTCAATATTAAGACTACCTTCACAAACTCCAAAAATCTACTTTTATAGAGACTGATGCTACCTGCCCAACTTCAGGGTAGAAACCTTCAACAACCAATTAAGGTAAAATCTAATCCTGCACCCTGGCAGTTTGAAGATACCCTTTCCAGGATGAAACGTAGTACCTGGAAACAATGGATAAAGTCAAAATCTTCTTCTCTCTTAAGTTCATAAGAAACCTTACATAAAAACTGTTATTTGAGAAAAAAAAATTCTACCAAGAAGTTCAATTTACCCCATTTCAAACCCCAAACAATTTCGGTGCACCATGAACAATATTGCCCATCCTGGGAAACCTTCTACCCCAACCCCTTCCCCAATAAAACCAGTCTTGAAACTGCCACTCTACTAAGCAACTATTTCATTGACACTATCTGTAAACTAACTCCCCCCGGCAATACCCAATCACAACCCCCTACCCCCTTCACCACCTGCCTCCACACAGCCTTCTCCCTGAAACCTATTTCCACTGCCTACATAAAATCCCTTTTGCATAAACTTAAACAAAGTTCTCCTTCCTTCGACAACCTACCCCTCCCCACTTCCTCAGACTTCCAGCTGATTCTATAGAATATCCCATCTCAATCCTTATCAAACATTCTATAAAAGAATCCACAGTCCCTGAAATTTGGAAATCCTTGTATACCATTCCACTACATAAAGGAGGTAACTCCACCAATCCTTCCAATTTCTATCCTATAGCCATCTTCTCCCCCCTCTCTAAAATCTTAGAGAAATACATTCATAGACAACTTCTTAAATATCTACTTCAGGAAAACCTGCTCACCTCCTCTTGACATGGATTTAGGCCCTATCACAGCATGTCTACAGCCCTTCTATTCTTTAACCAGACCATAGCAGAGGCAAGAGATAACAATAAACTAGTATCATGCCTTTTTTTTTACCTCTCCAAAGAATTTGACACTATCTCCCACCCTAAGCTCCTTACTCAACTAACTGAACTCAACATTTCCACATCCACTACTCTCTGGTTCTCTAGTTATCTTAACAACAGACTGCAGTCTGTTAGATGGCAGTCTTCTTCCTCATCCTTCTTACCTATCCAAGCAAGCGTACCCCAAGGATTGGTTCTAGGCCCCCTTCTCCTTAATATGTTTGCTAACAACCTTTGCTCCACCTGTTGCACCTCATCACCAATCCAATATGCTGATGATTCTACTCTAATTAACCTCTCTGACAACCCTACTGAACTACACTCACTAACACAGACTTCATTTAACACCATTGAACACTGGTTAATCAACAACCAACTCATCCTTAACCAAACGAAAACAAAGCTCCATCTGTTCTTTCCAAAAACTATGTACAGCCTAAAACCTTCCTAAAGTCTCTCTTCCCTAGATAACACCATCATTCACACAGACTCCCATACCAAACTTCTCGGAATTACAATTGGCGATCAACTGAAATTTGACTGCTATATCCAACAATCAATCAAAAAGATCAATCAAAAACTCGGCCTACTGTATAGAAACAAAAAATTCTTATCTGCCACCTCTAGGATTTCTTTGGCTCAAGCCTACCTACTCCCCTACCTACTGTATGCTTCCCCTATATTTACCCACCTACAGGTTAATCTGTTAACCAAACTTGCACAAAATTACAACCAAATAGCTAGATTTTCATGTAACTCCCCTTATAAATCCCATCACTGTCTTGCCCTTAAACAGCTACAGAGGCTGGAATTCCCTCAACTACTCCAACTTTCTCATTTACAGATGACACACTCTCTTCTTTATAAACTAGAAGACAGTCTCTCTCTATCCTCTCTCCTATCCCTATACAAACCTTCTCCATATCACTGCAGTGCTGATCAAATGCTACTTGACATCCACAGGCCAAACAAAAAATAGGTAGATTACTGTATAAATACTCCTTATCTCAAACTTGGAACAATTTACCGCCTAATTTACATTCTATCCAATCTTCAAGCCTTTTAAAAAGAGAATTGAAAAACCACCTTGCTAACTCCTCCTCCTGCACCTGTCACCACCCCATCTTACACATACTTCTCACACTCATCAGATTATAATCAATTTATCCTCCCTTTTGTTTAACTTTTTAGCAACTAGTACGGAAGTACCTAGCTATCCCACTAAGAAACCCTATACTTAAATCTCATCAACTTCTCTTCCTTGCTACCATACTACTCCAGCCCTCCTTTCTCTTATTAGAACTGTTTTCTCCTACTGTCTCGAATCTCCTATACATTTCTCTTCCTTAGCTACTTTTCTATCGCACCCCTCCCTTCTCTTTTTATAACTTTTTCTCCTACTATCTTGTCTCTCATCTATTTCAACCCCTATACCTGTTATAGCTCTTAACTCTCAGCCAATCTAGTTTAGTCATTAAGACATTCTTGGGGCTTTTTTGTTATTTTCCTATTGCAGTACACATTTATCAACTGTTCTCTTTACTGAACTTTTATCATTTGTTAATTTTCACTATGGCCTGAATGCATGTAGCTATATTTTCATATTATTTCTTATAAGTAACATTCTTATTGTTATTCATTTGTGAAGCTTTTCTCCTCGGGTCTCCACTGAAATGGGGCCACTAGCCGAGTTGGACTAACCCAGTAAACAAATGTTACTCCATGAAGCTAGAACCTGAAGTAAGCCCAGTCATGAGACCAGCACAGAAAGTTCTAGTAGCTATGAAGAACAGAGTCAAAGCTGAGATAGAATTGTGCAGGAAGGATTAATTTGTCCAGTAGAAGAACCAACTGAATGGGTATCTTCTACGGTGATAGTTTCATTATTGTGATATCAGCAATTTCAATTTCTGTAATTTGAAATTTCGGTGACGGCAAGTAGACCCCTATATATTTTATATATATATATATATATATATATATATATATATATATATTATATATATATATTATATATATATATATATATATATATATATATATATATATATATATTATTATATACAAATAGATAGATATAGATATAGATATTTATAACGATATGATGAAACTCTGTTAAGGGCAAAGTGCTCATCTATTTAATATTTTTTTCAGTAAAGTAGTACTAAGTTTTGAACAAGTTATAAATACTTGAATTGAAGTTTCAGATGAGTTTGTCTATAGTTTGTGGTTCCTTTTTCTTGATTTATTTATTTTACATTTATTATTTTTATTTTACATTTGTTAACCAGGGGTGTCTGACTGAGCCGAAAAGGCCCTTTTTCAACAGAGCCCCGGAGAGAAAAGGTCCACAAAGAAAAATTATAGACACATTTAATTATTTAGACATGATCAGTATACACACAAATTACAAGAGACATGTTTTTACAGTGGTATGCGGCACATAAACAGTTACAGTGGAGAGAACAAACAAAAAAATATTAATTTTAAAAATAAAGATAATTAATAGATTTGTGGTGTACAGCTGAAATTTGGAACATAGGTAGAATACATACATAGTACACAGGTACAGTACATGCATTGTAGATTAGCCAGTGTTTGTGAGTAAGATTGAAAACTATTATCAAGTGCTCTAGATTTAGTATGTATATGTTATCCGCTTTCACTAGCCTGGGGAGCAATTATGGCACTGCCAACTTTGCTTGAGATGTTGCCTGATGAGGTCTTTAAAGGAGGCTTTGGATGATGTGTTTTGAATGCTAGTGGGGACAGAATTCCATTTTTTAACCAGTGAACTACTATATAGCGCATCTGCAAAGCTATTGTAGCTGTTGGTGACTTCTAGTAGTAGTTTGCTTGATGATCTAAGAGGCCTTTTGGCTGAGTGATGTTGTACTAGATTTTTGAGGGCAGGACACTTATTGGGGAGGTAATAGATAGAATGACAGAGGCAGAGCTGATTGTAGGTTAGGAGGTTGGGCAGTTCAAGCAAGTGGAGCTGTCTCAAAGCAGTACAGTGATGAGTTCTATATGAGCAATTTGCAGCAAAGCGGACAATTCTGTTATAGCAGGCTTCCATTTTGCTTAGTTCAGTTTTGTTGAGATTAGTCAGGATGGGAGATGTATAGAGTAGGGTAGATAGAAGTTGGGAGCGAGCAATGGCTGATCTTGTGTTGTTGGTAAGAAATGGTTTGATACGGTAGAGTGACCCCAGTTTGGCATGTACTTTTTTAATAGTTAAGTTGAGATGACTATCAAATTTTAGGTGGGAGTCTATAGTTATTCCCAATAGCTTAGCCTGTGCCACTGGAGCAATTGGAGTAGCATTTGTGGAGTAGATAGTGAATTTACTGTTAGTGTTTCTGTTAGAACTAGTTATAATCATAAGCTGAGTTTTCTTTGGATTGAGGATAAGTTGGGCTTTGGTAAGGTAGTTTTCGACGTCAGAGAATGCTAGTTGACTTGTTTACAGGAGGGTGGGAATGTTATGTGCAGCACAGATTAAGGTAGTGTCATCTGCATACAGAATTATAGATGCATGCTGTGTGGAATTATAGAGGTCATTTGTGAAGACTGTGAATAGTAGTGGTCCTAATATAGAACCCTGTGGGACTCCTATAGTTATGGGCAGCTGAGGAGAGAGAAAATTTATCCATTTCACAGCTTGGTACATGTCAGTTAAGTAGCTTTGGAACCAGGTTAGAGTGGAATTTGATAGATGATACTGGTTTAGTTTGTTTAGCAGGATTTGGTGTGAGACTGTGTCAAATGCTTTGGACATATCCAAAAAAAGAGTTGACACTTGTAGGCTTTCATTTTTGAGATGGTTTACTGTGTCTGTGAAGCAGAGGCGGGCTGTAGTGGTACTATGGGCAGGTCTGAAACCATGCTGAATAGGTGACAGGATGTTGCTGTCTAGAAGATAGTTTAGCATCTGGGTATGGATGCATTTTTCTAGGATTTTGGCCAGGAGGGAGAGTAAAGCAATGGGTCTGTAGTTATTAAGTTTAGTGGAGGTCCCACCTTTATGTATGGGTGTAACATAGGATATTTTCCAGGGTTTGGGCACATAGTTTTCAACAATTGATCTGTTTATGAGAGTGGAGACTGGGATAGCAATAGCATCTGCTGTGAGTTTCAAGAAATAGCTGGGGAGTAGGTTGGCTGCTGTTGATGAGGTTTTAGTTTGGAGAGCATGCTTTTGATTGAAGTGGTGGAAACTGTTTTGAGGGTAAAGCTTGTATTAGTGTTGTTTGTGTTGAGATAATTTTTTTGTGTTTCTAGTGGCTATACAGTTAGTGGTTTTGCATATGCTTGTTCGACTATGTATAAAGTATATTATGTTGCGGTCACTTAAGGTGTCTGGGAGACTGCCTGTGTGAGGGTACAATGTGGGGTTGTTAGTTAGGACCCAGTCAAGGATGGATTCCCTTTTAGATTTTTTATCACATCTAGTTGGAATTTGGACTAGCTGCTGGTAGCCATGGAGATTTATTAGATTACTTGGTGGTTCTGATATGAAGGTGAACCAATCTAGGTTGAAATCCCCCAGAATAAGGGTTTCTTGTGAGTATGTGGAAGAACACCAGGATAAGAAGTCTTCAAGGCTAGCAGGTATATTACCAGATAGAATATAGATCACAATTGTGGTGATGACCTTTTTAGGGTGAAGTTGAAGTTGTGAGATAAGTACATCCCAATTATTGGGGGAGGGGTAGCTCAGCAGGATTATAATATACACTTTGCATTGGGGGAGGGAGATAGCACAAGGGGTGTAAACAAGGTGGAATGCAAAGAAACCAGAGAGGCAATCAGTGGAAATCAGTGAAGGCCTCAGAGGGGGTAAGTAATAATTCAAACTACCTGTAAAGTGAAGGAGAGAAGAGACAGCAACGTTTATTAAGGTTGGGGGTGTGCCTTCACATTGACTTGCTGATTAGTAACCAGATTTTAGGAGGTTCAACCAACAACTTCAATACTTAAGAAGTAGCAGTTTTCACTGTATAATAAATGCATATTATAGCATACAAATAATAATTAGTTTGTATCAGATCCTTGTTATTATGCTATAATTAAATGACACTTTAGTTAGGATTTCATTGTTGTGATGAGGTGCTCATGTGCTTTTGATAGCCTCTTATATCGCTATATATTGCTTGTGTATAATATATGCTTTATCTTTTAAGTGTAATAAAAAAGCTTCAGAAAAAAAATAACATTTAAGGCAAACCAAAATAAAACTTCAAACACACAATTGCAACCAGGAACCAAGAAGAAAAAGAGCTCGAGTAATAGTCAACAGAATGTGTTTACTCTATAAGTGCTTTCTTTCCTAAGTGTCACGGAACTTCATTACATCTGATGAAATTCTGTGATTCTTAGGAATGAAAGTGTTTATAAATTAAATACATTCTGTTGACTATTACTTGAACATTTAAAGCAAATATAAACATGGTGGAGGATAAAGGGTACACCAAAGAAACCTCTAATAGCTGATACTTAATGTTTATGAATATCCATTAATGGAGATACAATGGCTATATTTAAAATGCAACTCCAAAATTGTATGTAGTGCAATAGGAAGTTTATTTTTTCAGCAACATAAGTGTGTATTGTTTGGAAATTTTATTGAAGGTTTTAAATGTGTCTGCTGCTGTAAGAGCAATTTTTATATTATGTTTTGAATTCTGTTCGATCTATAACATAATCGCTTGTAGAATTTGATTAGTCATAAAAATTGATCTTCTAGCCCTACATTCGAATTGAAATTTAGAAATCAAATGAAAGATAAAGTTGTATTAACTATTGATAATTTATTTTCAAATTTATAATTGTATAATAGGATGCTTGTTTTAGAACTGATACATTTGCATCAGTTTAAGTATCATTATAAACACTGTTTGATTAAAATATTTGTGAATTATTACATCAGGTTGATTAATGTAATAAATTATTTTAGCAAGCAAATCTTGTATATTTATGAATGGTTTGTAAAATTTTACAGGCAACTAACCAGTCTGTTGACAAGACTATTATTCGTAAGTTCAAGAATTTCTTCTTGGGTAGTATTTGCATTTAGAAAGAAGATTGTAGAATTTTGAAAGGTTTGAATAATTTTGGAAATGCTGTGCTTTTACAGTGTTTGATTCTGAAGAGCTTTTGCAGAATATTTGATGAAATTTGGACAAACTGCATTGAATAAGTTGGCAATCCATAATAGTCTAGTTATGGTAAACTATTGTGTTAATTTGATTTCTGTTTTTTTTTTCCTTTCTCAGGATTGTGAAAAAAGTCACCCATCCCTTTCAGTATTAAATTTCCATTTTTTTCTACAGAAAGTACTAAAGACTATATGAAGTTTTAATAGTTCTTCTATGATCTGCAACTTAATCTACGTAATCTGGCCAGAGGTCTTGGCTTAAGAAGATAAACTCATGAGTACTCCCCAGGTGACTCTAGTTAAACTAGTCACTCAGGTACATGTTGAACCTGGGGTGGGGGAAGAAGAGGATTGAGGGGGGAGTAGAGCCTGCTCAGGTTTCCTTGGGGGAAGGTTTGATAGTGCATTCTGGGCACAGGCTCAGCAGTAGATTTATTCATGTCACACAGAGGTGCTGCATGTAATTGGGCAGAGTGTTCATTGTGCCATGGATGGAGGTATGGACAATATGCCATTCTTTAGATGCTACATAGAAACATGTGAGAGTAGGATTTTTTTTATATTGTGGAACAAAGGATCTCATAAGGCAGGCAGGAAACAGAGATAATCCAGAGGGCATGAGTGAAGTCTGGTATCCCACCTGTGACCCAGACGTTGAGAGGACTAACAAGAAACAGAGAATAAATGATTAGTCCAGATAGCATCAATTTAGCCAGCAGATCTGGGAGACTCTACCTCTCTCTCTCTCTCTCTCTCTCTGATACCATCCCTGTGGGAGGAATAAAGATACCTTGTTGAAGTTTCCAATAGTTTATTCAGTTAAGTAGGTAAATAGGCAAGTGCTTGTAGGGAAAATCTTAATGCTCATCAGATGTTTTTGAGGGAAAAACTTGATCTTTAAACTTTTTAACTTTTTCCATATTTAGTGAAGTTACCCATTAATATACCATTTAATATGTAAGATTATTGGAACATCTCATGGTCAAATTCATAAACGTTTCCACAAGATGTACACTAGGTGTACTCTCAAGGTAGCTTTTTTTCAAATTCAAAGACAGTCGCAGCACTGAGCTTTTGCACAAATATTTGTAACACCTCCATGTTTTGGAGCTGTCTCCACGGCTGTGCTGCATGCAAATAAGGCAGTTGGAGGGACGAGCATCTGCTACTTAGCCATGAGCTCTCCGTGTGGAACTGCCTGTACTGAGGCATTTACACAACTAAGCAATTCACTGTCTGCATAAATCAACATGGCTGCTCTTGGCATCTCTGAATACTATGAAATGCCAGTCTCTATAATGCCAAGCAACTAAAATGTAGAACAATACTGAGTGGAACAAAGAAGGTAAAAAAATAATTTTAAGCATTTTCTACAGTTTGGCAAGCCTCCTTTCACTATCCCCAATTTGGGGGAACAAGCCCCTTACACGCTCAAACTTATATATACTAACTCAACACTTTTAAGTAGTTCCCTGGGTTATTGTGCAATGTAGTGTATTTTAGGCAGTTGCAATGTTTATTTATATGAGCAAAGTAGCAGTAACTTCACTTAGCCTTTTGAAGGTATGTGTGTGTGCACCATACCCCTCAACTGTACAGATTTTCCCAGCATGTCCAGATTTTTCACTCCTATTTTTGAGCCATTTTTAATAAAATTGTTTTTTTTCTGTCAGATAAGTGGCAAATCATTAAAGACTGAAGTTAGAAAATAATGACAAACATTTGAGTTTCAGACTTCATACCCTTCAGAAAATTCATACTAATGCAAAACCTGTTATTCTATCAACTTTGTAAGTTTGTAAGAGCAATATTTAAAATTGTACCTATTTTTGGGCCTTTGTCCCACTTTTATTTATGTGTTTGTCCAGATTTCTTGCAATAAAAGGTTGAGAGGTATGGTGTGTATGCATATATATGTGTGTGTGTGTGTGTGTGTGTGTGTGTGTGTGTGTGTGTGTGTGTGTGTGTGTGTGTGTGTGTGTGTGTGTGTGTGTGTTTGGGTGGAGTTCAGTAGCACATCTAGTATGGGGTGAAAGAGGCACCTGTTGTCCTGGGTGCAAAGTGTTAGGTGGTGCACGATCAATACTTCCTGCAGCATGCCTTTCTGTGTACCAAAACCTTAGTATAGAAAGGTGATTTAACAATTTGTTGTTTTTTTCTCTTCAGTAGAAGAGTTTAGTGGGGTCATGATATCTCTAGAAAGCCAATGGTACAAAGGTACCCATTGCATTTCCATAGTATGCTGCTGCTGAACTGTTTGTCTTTTTAGCTCTTTACTTCAGTCAAAGAGCTGAGGAGGGCATGGACTGGCTGCACCAATCAGTTTTCTACAGAATGGCAAAGTCTTCTCTGCTTTTTTCACTTTTTGCTCTCCTGTCAAAGAGCTCATGGATTAACTGTTGTAGAAGCCAACGCATCAGTCATCTTTCTACATTATGCTGAAGAAACTCTATTTTTTGAGTTGAGTGGGATGAGGAGGGCACAGAGTGGTCACAATAGAAGTCATTTTTCTTCACTTAAAGAGCTAAGGGGGTTGGAGCAGGACATCAGGGACCACTGCACCAAACACATGATAAGACAGCTACAGCTCAGATGTGTGTATGTGCATGTGTGAGAGAGAATAGACTGTGGAAAACATTTTTATATATTTTAACTGTTGAACATTAACCTACATTGGCATCTGGCAGATTTTAATAAAAGCTTGTGGTGTGAATTAACTTGGATTTTTTTTTCATGTTTTAAGCTATAGAACTCCCCCCCCAAAAAAAAGGGCATTACTTCCTGTGCATGTAGGAGAGCAGCAATGATGCTGAAGATTTGAACTCAGGCACCATTTGTCTTGGTTTAAAGCTACTTGACTACATTCTAAACTTGGCCATCTTTTCCTTCATTAGTTTCAAATCCTTACAGTGTTGTGCCTTTATTATGTGTATCTCTTTCTCATATAGAAATGTGAAATAACTGAAAATGTAAATAAATAACTAAATAAACAAGTAAAATAAAAAGGCACACATAGACCTTTTTACATTTTCATGAATAATATCTTTTGACTGAAAGTGCCCTACATCGTGATTATTTGATGCATAAACTGGAATGGAAAACGGAGTGTGCTTCACAGTTAACGTTTTTACTGCATTTATGTGGGATGCTATTGATATGTGTGTGCTTGTGTGTGTGTGTGTGTGTGTGTGTGTGTGTGTGTGTGTGTGTGTGTGTGTGTGTGTGTGTGTGTGTGAGTGTGTGTGCTGTAGGGAGAACAGAGGCATGAGGTCTGACAGCTTAGTGTTTGATTCAGATGCATGTTAAATAGCTGCTAGTGAAGTCTTTTAAGATGCAGCTTGAACTTGCCTCTAAATCAGGGTTTCTTACTGTCTCACTAAATGGCAAACCTGTGTTAGTGTCAGCCAGTTAGCTCTGGCAGAAAGAATCTTTCTAAATACTAGGGTGCGTGTGATATTGAAAATCTACGTACTAGTATGATGTGTATAGAACTACACAGCAGAACTGTAGTTCTGCAATATGAATCATTAGAATCTGTATTTTGTCAGCCTAGTCCAACTGATTGTTATTGCTTTAGCCTGAAGAACTGCAAGCAAGCTAAACAACAATTATTTATCTAAATACAGTGTTGTAGTTGTTTATGATTTGTTTAGCTTTGGCCTATACTAGTATCACATGTTCAGTAATTGTATGAAGTATGAAAATGTATGTGGTCTATGTATCACACTTGAAAAATTAATTTGAGCTCAGCACACAAAGATTGGAAAATAGCAATATTCTTATCAATAAACATAATCACCTCATCATGGCCCTATGTATGGGGACTGTGTTGTAGTTTTTGTCTAAACTTAGTCCTGAGTATGTATTTTATAGCATTTGTTAACATGTATGTGGTAATACCATCAACTCAACAATTGTTGTTTTTGCATATTTCTAGCCTGTACACATATTACATTTGGCAAGTGTCAGAGATAGAAACCAGAGGTTTGTAATAAGGATCAGGGAATAATAATTAAATAAAACATTTTCAGATCTCTGCAAAATGGAGACTGCTATACAGAACAATGTGTTTCCCCATGCTCCTTTTCAATTTTCACATGCTTCACCTGAAATTCTTAGTAAGAGGGAGGCCTACCCTATCCATGAATCTTATTACGAATCAGTTCTTGGATGAGTCAGTAAAATTTGTTCATTCACTGCAGAGAAATTCTCACAGAGCTGTTGCTTGTGTCCTACTAATGATGCACCTGCTCCACACCTGGATCAGATTGTCCTAGTGCCTGAAGGCGCACTGATTAGAGGACTTCTTCATAGTCTTCCTGAGACTGCCCATGTAATATAATTGCTATATAAGGCTATTAGTAGTACATGTACATGTAGCATGCATCAGTGAACTTTCTCAGCTTGCATGAATATGTGCATGCAACAATGACTACGTGCACTACAAAGTACATAAGCACCAAAATACTCTTCATATAGCTGGTCTCTTGCAGTCTTTGTGTCACAAGTAGGGGTCACAGGTAGGGATATGAGCACTTCCGCATGTATGTAATCTTTATGCTATCACAGTTTCCACTGGTGGAGGATTTAGCACAGAATTATAGCTCATGCTAAAGTTAGCCACTCACCCATAACTGGTAATGACAATGAAGTCAAGGTGCATGTGGCACAATCACATGAGGCAATGGTCTTATAAGCAACACTAATGCTGGAGGGCACATATTTAATGATGGTGAAGTGTCAAGCTGAACATCTGGCCTCACCTGTGTTTAGTACTGAACATCCTGTCAGTGAGAGTCCCTCAGAAATGACCACATAGATGACATCCATTGAGGCAGTGTAATTGATGGATGTCAGTGATCACACTGCCTCTGACGTGTGCATCTAATAAAGGGAAAAGGTGCACTGTAAACTGTCACTATTATAATTCCAGGCCTTTCCATCACTCAGTAGATATGCAGATCAGTGACCTGGGCAAACAGCCACAGTACAATCATGGCAGAAATGGTGAGCATTTTCTGTGGCCTGCATGAGGACATGCAACAGCCACCTGTACTTCAGGACAAGCTGTAGCAGACATAGAGTGATATGACATATACAGACTTGGAGCAAGCATGCTGGCTATGATCTTTAGTATTCCACAAGGAATCCATTAGTCCAATCAACATGCTTGTAGCCAATGCTCCAAATTGTGCCTCTGCAGTCCATAAGATCCGGATTAATAGTAGACAGCTAGAGGTCAGACTGCTACAGATGGCAGACACACACTCACACACACACACACACACACACACACACACACACACACACACACACACACACACACACACACACACACGCATACACACTGTTTTCTAGAGACCGCATCCCCTTTACTCTTGGACAGGTCCCCCCATTGGGTACAGCCAATCTCATGGCCGTGGCGAAAGATGCTGATATGGTTCCACTGCTGGGATGCCTCACTGGTCCACAGCTCTAGTTCCCACAGTTCTACACCATCCCTATTACTTATTGGCCAACAGAGAGCCACACCTAACTTTGGCTATCCTCAGAATTGTAGACATTGTACGTCTATGGGTTCCCAACACAGTGAGCCACATCCTGGTTTCTGTACATGATGCTGAAGTGCTGCATCATCCATCATGCATAAAGCATCCAACCCAGAACTACATGTCCACAATGTACACCTAGACAATATTCAGAACATGTGCCTATCCCTACCTTTGAAAATGATTATGACTGTCCCCTTCCCACCCCTCTGACCTATGTGGGTAAAGCAAAATCTGATGCACAACATGGATAGTCAATGTACTATAATGTATAGCTTGGGTGTGTAAATGCAAACATCACTTTCATTCCATGTTGTCCATGTCAGAGTCCATACTTGTAGACCAGACTCTGACTGTTTACCAATGCTGCAACAAATTGTTCCTGCCCCAACCTTGCTGCTTCATCTCACCGATCTGTCAATGGTTCTTCTTCTACTACTGCTATAAGTCTCTCAGGCAGTACTGTGATGTACCACAGTTGTAGCTGCTTCTGTATTGCCATACTGTGTAGCATGACACACCATGTAAAACTGACTGCAGGTCTCAGATGCATAGCACAGTGCATTACCAGATGCATCCAAACTGTATAAGTGTTTCTTCAGATGTCCCAACACATTTGACAACATTATGTATCACAGATACAAAGTGGTGAATACCATCTCCACTTTTGTTTAGAGGTTTCAGGTGGGGGGGGGGCATCATTGATTGCTCTAGAGCATATATAGCACTTGCAACACATGCAACAGAGGACATTGTTAAGAAGACTGCTGCCTATTTCAGCAGGAAGCACATACCCTGGTCTATATGTGCTGACTCCTTCCTAAAAGATGAGAAGCCATCACCATACAAAATGCTAGTACAGGTCGCATGTGTGCCAGGGGTGGTAATCATGAGCACTACCTAAGTAGTGTGATGTACACCACCTGACAGTTGATGGACTGTAGTTCTTTCCAGTTGATCTATTGGATGCCATGTGAAGGAGCTGGGGCCTTGATGGGAATGTGGGTACAATAAATGACTATCCCCAGGACTTCAGAGAAATGGAGTATGTTGTCTAATGGCTGAAAAGGGGTGGTTCTCTCCTTTGATGTCTGAGGAAACCATATATGCTGCTCCACATTGTGCAGCATCACATGAAGGAACTGGTGTAGGAATTGCAGGTCTATATTATAACAATGAATGATCAAATGATTGAATTCTGTTATATTGACTCCTAAATGTCGAATCGCCAAAAACAGCGATTTTTTTTTCCCATCGAAAAAAATCGCTGGTCCCAAAAAGAAATAAATAAATAAAAAGAACACTAAACACTAAATAAAGTGAGGGACTTCACCCCCCACACCCCCCCTACTTAAATATGCCAACTCCGAGATTGCACTATGGTGGAGGAAATGGCACAACCCGGACAATGGCCCAGCGATTTTTTTCCCTGGAAAAAAGTCGCTGTTCCGGCCATTTGCTGTTTTGCCGGTTCAATGTTTAGGGGACGATGTAACAGTGTTCGATCATCTGATTGTTCGCTGTTCTAAAGTAGACCCGGAATTGTTATTGCAAAGCTGACGACTTTGAAACCCATAACGTGTCCTCTACAGAATCCTGAAAGTTCCTGATAGCAAGAAGGGTCACTGCTGTACGAATCTACTTGTCAACTGGGATAGGCAGTCCACACATCCCCCTTAATTCCACGTGGTGGAGGCACATCAATATGGTAGTAGCTATGGCCAGATCAGGGGAGTGATGGTATATCAGCTGCTGGCAGACCCATCTGTGAAGCTGAAGGTAATGCAGACCAGCAAATCAACAAACTGGCATGCCACTTATGGAGCAAAAAATCAAAAGCAAAGCTTTAATAAAAAGTTGTTATCTGTTATGCAGTTTCGTTCTATAAGTAAAAGGATTTCTTCAGAACTAACATTCAAGTAAAAAGATTATATTTAAATACTCTACAATTAGATGACTAATTTAATCAATAATAACTAATTTAGTTTATAATAGACACTTAATTTTGAATGGTTGCTAATAGTTGTAATGTGTTATTTAATTAATTGAATTGTTTGGTATAGCAGTACCTTTCACTTTAAGAATGATAACAGGGAATTGAAGGAGACATTAGGTTACATCTAATTGTAAATTATTTAAATATAGTAGTTTTACTTGAATGTTATTTCTGAAGAAGTCCTTCTCCTTAATGGATGAAAGCATTGAACAAATAACTTTTTATAAAAGCCTTTGTGTTCTGACTCCATGAGTGACATACTGGTTTGTTGATTCATTGGTCTGTACTACTCTATTTACTGTGCACTGTTTTGGGTTCTTGAGTAAATTGAAGGCAATGGTGGTCAATCTCAAAGGTACTGGCTCCAGGATCAGCCACTAAAACTTTCTGCTCAACCAAAGCTACAACTATTGCTATGTAATAGCGTGAGTACAGCCTGTGTACACAGAGAACTCCTAGTCTTTAGATTAATTAGGCGCTGTGGCTCTTAGCTCTGGGTTTATATGTCTGCTTAATTTCATTGCTTGCCTATGTGCTGGTTCTCCTTAATATGATGAGACCCATTTGCATGCCATTAAATACCATGCTATGTTTCCTACAACATGGTAGTGTCTTCTAGCTATTGCTCATAACGCTATGCAATCATTTCTTCTGAATACCCAGATAAGTGTTGGTTTAAATAACATTTTATTCTATGCCATTAACTGCAGTGTACTCAAATATCCTATTAATTGCAGTCTCAACAAGCTCTATGCCTTTTACGTTTTTACTGCTAGCCTACATCATCGGTGGTGAATCACAGTACATTTATTGATCTCAATATTCTAGCTTTCAGCTGCTGTGTCTTATTCTTTGACACATTTTACTACTTTTTCCTTACATGCTACCAGTTTAAATATGGTTACTACATCTGGCAACAAATAAATGTTTTCAGTAACAAAAAATCATAACATAGCATTCTTCATATTTTGATCTGACATACTATGATTAGATTGCAGTTACTGGATCCGAAACTGACCCTGACAGAATTACATAAGATTAAATTGTACAAAGAGAATGCATTTAAAAGTACAAGGTGTAATGACTATACATTATGGCTTGTAAAACCTTACAGTGCGGAAGATAGTTCTGAAAGAACATTTTAAAGATTCATGACTTCTAACAGCAAATGACATAATGACAGAACTATAAGGACATTTCAGAATATATTGCTAAGACAGTAAAACTGTTAAGCTTTGGATTTAGTAAAGCAAATATTCAGCCTGTCCGCAAAGCTTTACTCTGAAACTGCAAGGGCAATTAAAAAAGCTCATTACTGGTAAGATGCAGGGATACACAGTCACTGACCTCAAAGGCAGCATTAAATTACTATAGCACAAACATGAAAGGTTTATGAGGGCTTTCAGAAATCATTGCATGGCAAGTAAGGGAAATCAGAATATGGAACTGTAACACAGTATTCAGACAAATGCACTATTTCTATACATAATTTATAGTTGAGGTCAATCATCTGAATACACTTTGTGCAGAAATAATGCCTTGCACACTGATACAGACCAGGACTTGGGCAATGCTCTTGCACAATATTAATTCAGTTGTATCAGTTATTATTTTGCAATTAGATTATACCTACTAGTTATCGGTGTGTATGTGTATTTCAGAGACTCGGTAATAATATTTTGAGTCACACTGTATGTAAGCACAGACTGTGGGAATTGTACTGGCCTACAAGCTGTAGTTTGTTTCCATAGCACTAGTTTAAAATGTAGACTATATTTCCATCTTACTGAGTAGTTTGCACATTGAGTGTCAGTGCACAAACTATTTCTCTCTGAACTAAATGATGACAATGATAGCCATGCAGGCTGGATTTCCCTAGCAGAATTAGTGATATTGCAGTGCCCCCTACAGGATGACTGAAATAAGAGGGACATGTTTCCTGAGCTGCTTCACTCATCTCATCTGTATGTGCATATACATATGCATACACACACACACATGTGTATATATATATATATATATATATATATATATATATATATATATATATATATATATGTATGTATGCACACACACACACACACAAGTACGGATATATATATATATATATATATATATATATATATATATATATATGTATACATGCACACACAGACACACACACACACATTTGAGTATGTATATATATTTTATGTGTGTGTGTGTATAACATACATGCAGTCACAGACACACACACACACATTTGAGTATGTATATATATTTTATGTGTGTGTGTGTGTGTGTGTGTGTGTGTGTGTATAACATACATGCAGTCACAGACACAGACACACACACACACATTTGAGTATGTATATATATTTTATGTGTGTGTGGGTGTGTGTGTGTGTGTGTGTGTGTGTGTGTGTGTGTGTGTGTGTGTGTGTGTGTGTGTGTGTGTGTGTGTATATATATATATATATATATATATATATATATATATATATATATATATGTATGAGAACTGTTAATGAAAATCAGCTGTGCTTTGTCAGTACGCATGTTAAGTATAGCTATTTTTTCAGTAGGTAAACATGTCTCACTGTAACCTGGACTTTAAAATCAGCTATCAATCCAGCGGCCACTATGGAAGTCAGTATCCACTATGTGGTGTGTTGCCACCTTCTACATCACAGAAGAGTCTACCAGCATCGGACATGCTATCACCTTCATGATTGTAACATTGCTGAGTACTAGAGTTTGGACAGAGACACCATACATGAGTTAACAGATGTGTGGTATGAGAGGACTGCCTGTACCAGTGGACATGAACATTTGATTAACCTTAACCATCCATGCTATGGGGACTATTCAGTGTCCTGCAGAGGACATTTTAGAACTTCCATAGGCAGCGTCCTCACAAATCCTACATCATTTCCTTAACTTGATGTTGCCATGCATGGAGAAGCATTTGTTTTTTATGTACAGAAAATGAGAGAACTATCCCTGTGTGTGCATTTTACAACATAACCCATTTCCCCTGAGGTTCTGGGTGCCATTGACCACCTACATTCCCATAAAGACTCCACCTGCTTCACACAGTGTCTGATATATATTACAGGAAGGGATTTCATTCCAAATGATAGGTGGTCTGCAATGCACAGGGTAATAGATAATATATCTGTGCACCATCCTGGCAGTTTCCATGATTTCTTCATTTGGGACATGTGCAGTCTATTCCAATATTTCATGTCTGTGACATTCCACAGGGTAATCTAGATGGGGGTTACATACACTGACACCCATATAGACCCCAGTAATCTGGTCCAATTAATATAAGTAGCATGCCATTCATAATAATTTCCACTGTTGTATGCTTAAGATGATGCTGGGTACATCCTAGAAACATGGCTGATGATCTCCACCTGCAGCCCCACACCATGGTGATTATGGCATATATCACCATATTTGTGATCTCAGAACATTATTGAATATGTGTTTCGACTACTGAGGGTTGGGTTTTGATGCTAAGGTACATATAATGATGCAGTGTAGTTTGATACGGAGACCTGCAGCAAGATATTTGTGATCTGCACCACGCTACATGGCATGGCACTACAAAAAGAGCTACAACGTGGGGACATAGTAACACTACCTATCATACCTGTGTTAGCAGCAGGGCAGGGGCTAGGAGAGGAGCTGTCAGAAGAATTGAATGTGGTAGGACCCCATGCAAGGGCATGGGTGGTGCAACATTTCATGGCACCTGGCAAAGAGGTGATGTCCAGTCCACAACCACTGAGCCATGACAAGACAAATGCAGATGCATTCAATAGGACATTCAGGCTATGCATTACAATGTATTGTGTGGCCATACTGTGCAACATACATTACCATACTAATGAAAACCAGAGGGGTATGCGGAACATAGCCATCATCATTTGAGAACTGCACAATCTGAGTAAACAAGTTCACCAAAATAAAAAACAATATTATCAATGTCTGCAACTTCAGCACAAAAATGACCCGCCAAAATTCTGGACATTAATATGTGACCTGTTGCATCTGGACTCAAACAAGGAACCCAACCCTTCTCATAATAGCTCTCCATTAGAAATATCAATGGTATTAAATACCAGCATTACCTCCTTAACTAAAAACTCTTCCCCCCCATCCAGTGCTTCTATCACCTCCTCAAAAATATCCAGTCCTAGTAATTAAGCAAACATCAAGTTAAACTAGAACCAACATTCTCCATATACAATATACACTGTCACTTCCTTTACTCCCCCAGCACCCCCACCTGAACCTAATTCACCCTTTATATACATTGCTAGCAACATCTACTTAGGACCTGTTCTCACATCAATGATAAAAAACTTCTACTTAAACTCAAACCCTGCTCCACTCCAGCTGACGACTTCCCACCTAAATACCTAAAGATAGCTACCAGTGATATAGCATACCCAGTCTCTATCCTCATCAATAAATTAATAGATGAAACCTATGTCCCCTCATTATGGAAAAAAAAATATTATCCCTTTTCATAAAGGTGGCACCTCAGCTGACATCTCTAACTTTCAGGTGTTGCAATACTATCACCTCTCTCAAATATTCTTGAAAAAAAGTATTCATAATCAACTCCTCCACTACTTTCTACAAGAACAGCTCTTAACAACTACCCAGAATTGATTCTGCAAAACATACAGTGCAACTACTTCCCTTCCATCTTTCACTGATACCAGATACGGGGGTTCCGGAAAACTGGTTTCTTCCCTATTCCTCCTTATTCCTTGACCTGTTGATGGAGTTTCTCACCTTAATCCCCTGTATAAACTGTTTCAACTTGGACTATCTCTTTCTTCATTACTGTGGTTCAATAGCTCCTTAGCTGATAGGATTCAGTGTGTAAAATGGCAGAACACTGTCTCTCCATATCTTCAAGTCTCCACTGGTGTACCCCAAGGCTCTATTCTTGGTCCCTTCCTCTTTAATATCTCTATCAATGACCTCTATACCTCTGTAGGTTCAGCCTCTCTTATTCAATGTACTTATGATTCTTCAATTATATGTACATCATAACTTGCCTCAACTCATCCATAGCATGTCAGAAGCTTTTCCTCCATTGATAAATGGCTCCATAATGCCTAGCATTATGCCCAGCAACTCTAAGAAAAATACAAAACAAACACAAAAAAAACAGCAACCCTAAAAAAAAGCAAAACAAAATTACTGCTATTTTCCCCAAATCATACATGCCTGATAAAGCAAATTTCAAGAACTTTTCACTAAAGAAAATTGAAACTGAAGTAGTCTCCCATACAAAACGTCTTGGAGTGATTAGAGATAACCTTAAAATTGACCTGCATGTTCAAAATAACATAAAAAAGACTCACCAAAAACTAGGAATGCCCTACAGGCATAACATCTTCCTTAACAACAACACCAGAACCACTCTTGCCACTACCTACCTTCTCCCATCTCTCTCTCTCTCTCTCTCTTATACTGTGCACCTATCCTAACCAACCTTTAAGCTGCAGTTAATAATAAACATGCTATATAATATGGCTGCAAAATGTGCCATCACAAGCAATACCAGAACCACAATTGTAGTTCCCTTAAGGCTTTAAATTGGCTCAAACTGTTTCACTAGTTAGACTACATGCATCTTATCTCCACACACATCATTATTCACAAAATTGATGAATGCCTTGCTTTTACTCCTATTACTCCATTCCTATCACAGACTGCTTTGATCTCATGGACGACATCCTCTCAGTATATATATATACGGGTCTACTTCAGAAGATCAACAGACCATTTGATCGACATTCATTTGGTCAACAGCTCATTTGGTCAACAACCAGTATTCAAGGCACTTAGGGATTTGCCCCCTTCCCCAATGTTGTGCGACTCTGGAGTTGATATATATAGTTAGGGGGGTGTGGGGGGGGGCGAATCCCACACCTATTTTTGTTTCAAAGCATGAAAATACAAGAAAAACTACACATTTTAAACAAAAATAGGTGGGGGCTTCGCCCCCCACACCACCCTAACTATATATAACAACTCCAGGGTCGCACAACATTGGGGAGGAGGGCAAATCCCTAAGTGCCTTAAATACTGGTTGTCGACCAAATGAATTTTGATCAAATGGTCTGTCGATCTTCTGAAGTAGACCCATATAGATATATAGATATATATATATATATATATATATATATATATATATATATATATATATATATATATATATTTATATATATGGATCTACTTTACATGGTCAACTGGACATAAAGTTGACTTTCGTATGGCCGAGACCATATGATCGACTTTTGGAAAGCCAACCATGTAAAATAAACACAAAAAAACACAATGAACACTTACCTTAAAACTCCACCCCCCCAGACCCCCAGAAACTTAAATATACCAACTCTGAGATCGCACTACAGTGTGGAAGAGGGACATTGTCCCATTCCATACTGTACGGAGATAGTGGTTCCCTATGATCGTTTTTTCAAAAGTCGATCATACGGTCTTGGCCAAATGAAAGTCGACTTTGTGAAAAGTCGACCATGTGAAGGGGACCCGATATATATATATATATATATATATATATATATATATATATATATATATATATATATATATATATATAAACCCCACAAATCCTCTGGCCAAAGGCAGTACTTATACTCCACTGCTGAAAAATAGAATTATATCCATCTACAAATTAGATCTACCTCTAACCTCTCCAATTTCAAACAACTACTGAAAGATTACCTAAAAAATTGGCTGGGCTCCTGCACTACCCTAAGCTAAACTAGTCATAGTTAAGTACTAGGCTAGCTGCCCTTGTGGGCCATTTTAAACCTAGCCAATTTCCCCTTTAAAGGTAAGAATCAAACCCTGTAACTTGTGTCTGGGAGTTGAACACCTTAACTTTTATACCAACTCCTAAACTCCTAAAGGGACTTAACCAACTTGGGACTCAAACCCACAATCCTGAGATTAAAAGTCTCATGCTCTACTGACTCAGCTAGCCAGGCTTTTTGTCCTGCCTTCCTTCTACCACCAGCATACTTTGACTATGTTCATAGAGAAGGAATGACCTTGTAATAACTTTGTTTAACTCTAACAATATTATGTCAACATGAAACTTTTCTTCCTGGGCCTCTGCTGAAAATGGGATAGTATCTCATTAGGACTTTCCCAATAAAGAAATGTCAAATAAAAATAAATGTGCACAGTAATGTCAGTATAGGTGGAAGTATAGGGGGTAAAATGGTATAGTCAGGGATCATATCTACTAGCAAGTGGGTACGGCTGTATGGGCTGAATGCTCTCTTGTATACCATGTGTCAGTTCTGGAACCAGCTGTCCAAGGAATGGAACACCACACTGGAAGCATGTAGAGGAGTGAGGTTGTGGCCTCCATTATGACATACCTTTAGAATGTTGGCATCCACATCCCTATCCCCAAGAATGGGTATAACTAGATATGACACTTATTCTGTGCATTATTTAATATGTTTATTATTCATTTTTCATTTCGTTTGAGGTATGCACAACAGATCTAGTAAAACAAGTATCCTAATTTGGGTATACTTGGTGCAGTCAAAGTGCACTTTCTCAGTCTGCCTAAGGGTGAAAAATAACACTGCAAAAAGAAGAAACACTGCTCCAAAGCCACAAAATGGTATACCATAAAAAGCTAAACCTCACTTCCTTAGGAGCATGGCGCCCAAGAGCAAGGTATGTTATGCAGCATCTTGTACAACATCTCACTTTGTAAGAAAGGTGGTGCCAAAATACAAAATACAAAACATTTTGTTACCTTCATAACAAATAAAATCCTAGTGCATGCCGAATACTAAAAACTAAAAACATATATGCATACATAGATATTAATGTCAATGATAAAAATGATAAAGGAAGTGAGGTGTAGCTGTTTATGGCATCTAAAGGATGTGAGGTAGTGCATTTATTTGTCTGATGATGTTTCTGTAGTATTGGAAATGAAAGCACTTACATTTGGTTTATTAAAATACCACTTTGTGGCTTTGGAGCAGTATTTCCTCTTTTTGCAGTATTTTTCGCTGTTGGGCTTGGTTACTTGGTTGCTGTTTGTTTTTGTCTTGCATTATGTCACAAATGGATATTTTTAGTGGTTCAAGAGCTGGGACTCTTAATTCAACTTGCACTACTACCAATATGGAATTAACGGCACTTATTAAGTGCATGGATGATTTAAAGCAACGTGCGGATGTTCTTATTACTTCTTCTAATGCAAATGTTCCTTGGAATAAAACAGCTTCCCCACCTTGTGATTTGTCCACAGAGCATATTCCAGCTCTGCAGCAGGACTGTGGGAAAGAAACATCTGCAGGTACGACAATTCATAGGAATGCTAATTTGGGAACATTTCTTACAAGTACTGATTTAACTATCAATACTCAACAGTTTAAGTGATTTTTTCAAATCAACGTACAATTTTGATGAGGCAAGTAGCTCTACACATCCTGTTTTTACAAGTAATGACCTCAATGACAGTGAACTTACTTTTAAAGCCAGGCTGAGTAAAATGGAAAAACTGGTTTTAAAATTTAAATCATTACAAATGGACAACTCATTTTGAGACATTGCATTGCCAATAAGTGGGTCCCTAGAGGACTGTGCCTTTGGAAATACCCAAATGGTGTTACATTTGAGTCCGTGTTTCATCTTGAACTATTGGATTTTTTTTGATAAAATGGGTTGTACACTAATGGAACTCATTATCAAGGAGAATTTAAGGAATCTGAGCTCCACTGAAGAAGAAGAAATTAAGAATTTAGATGCACGATTAAGAAATGATTTGCTTTTTAAGCATAATATTGAAGTTTTCAATGTATTTTTGTTAAAGTGGCCAAACAGGAAAAGATTTCTTTTTCCAGAAGACAGAAAAAAATCTTAAGGAGCATTAAGGACTACACCAATAAGGATGTTTACCCTAGGCTACCAAAGAGTACTGGTACTTTTAGTTCCAGTAATGACAACGGTGAAGAGAATGATGGTGTTGATCCTAATAATGGTCAAGATAATGTCAATAATGACCAGAATGGCCTGTGGAATTTGAAAAGAATTCAGGAAAGGTTCAAAAAAGGGGGAGATGGTTATCCTACCTCTAGGGACAGTAAAAAAAAACACATTCTTTTGGAATTCTCATTGGAAATGACCTCAGAATTAGTAGTTGCCAACATGTTTGACAGTAATGACTGTGTTAATATATCTGACAGTGCTTACGAATTTCAAGGTTGTAAAATTTACAGTTTTTCATCACTTCTTGTTTCTCCTGTGTTTGGTTCATTGTTCCAACATGGTTTTAAATAGGTGCCCTCTAACACACCTGATTTGGTCTATGTGGTAACGGAACTCAAACTTTTTACCAGAAAATTTAACCTTAAATGTATATTACCTCCTGACGATCAAGGTTCTGATATTCCATTACTGCGAAGATCTAGTACCTTCAAAGCCCCCCCCCCCCATTAATTCCAAGTATACATCTTTTTGAACAATTATGTGAGCAAAGCATCAGGAACTGGCATTCTAACCATTGAAGGTATAAGTTCCACAACCTTTTGAGTGAAGAGAGGAAACTTGTGCATAGACTTGCAAATGATTCCAGCATACAAATTATGAAACCAGATAAAGGAGGGGGCAATGTCATCATGGATAGAATTTTGTACTCCTCAAAGATGCTGGAATTTTTACAAAATGGTAGATTTTTTATTGATGCATCACAAAATGAGGTGAACATTGCTTATCATAGTATAGACCTCGTTTTGGAAGATATATGTATTACATTTGATCTACCTCTTCATGTCAGAGAATTTCTGACTGTTTGCAAGCCTAAGATCCCAGGAATTTTTGGCATTCCCAAGATTCATAAGTCAGTTACTGACCCTCCATTGTGACCTATAGTGGCACCAGCGGATTTGTAGACCGAACCACTTGCAAAATTTGTTGACATTAAATTAAAAACTTTTTTGTAAACAAAAGTCACATCTTAAAAGATTCATAGCACTTTTTGAATTTGATTTTAGGGTGTCCTTTTTTGCTAATACTTTACTGGTGACCATCGATGTAAAGGATCTTTTTTCAGTTATTCCCCATGACGAATGACTGGATTGGTTCCACCAAGCTTAAGTTAAATGCTCTAACTTGTCCAGCAATGAAATTAGTCTTGTATATCAGATTATGGAACTCATCCTGACTAATAAGTTTGTTTACTTTGAAGGGGAATACTACAAACAACATACGGGCGTTGCAATGAGGGCTGCTTGTGCCCCCGTTTTTGCCAATATGGTCCTATGGTTTTGGGAAACCAATTTTGTCTTAAACTCAGCATTTGCACCTATGTTGGGTTTGTATCTGAGATTTTTGGACAGCATTTTTATTTTGTGGAAAGGAAGTTTGGAGGACTTAGAAAAGTTTATGGACTTCCTTAAACACTCTACTGATTTTTTGGAGTTTACTCATCACCATCATAATAACTCAATAGAATTTTTGGATGTGACTCTTCATAAGAACTTGGAGAATTTCAGATATGAATCTAATATATATAGGAAACCAACCTTTTCTAATGCCTACTTACATTTCTCTAGCCAGCATCCATTCTGGCAAAAGAAAAATTTAGTAAAAGGTCAGTTATTCAGGGTATTAGGTTGGTTTCAGATGGTGAAGTGCTCAAAGTAGAGGTTGCGAAATTTGTTGGTATGTTCCTTGAAAGGGGTCACCCCAAAGATTTTTTGGATGGCACCACTATATTATGGAAAACAGGGGTGTTAGATATAAACCCCTTTTATGCAACAATGGTGTGGGTACCAACTCTATTAATTTTGACAGGCAAGGAACTAATACTCAATATGACCATCATAATTCATCACAAGTATTTGTTTTGCAATATAATCCAGGTATTTATTTATGACAGGACACGATTAAGAAACACTGGGCAACTGTTTTTGGATCATTGGGGCTTATGGGTAAAATTTGATGGACTACAGTCGGGCACATCAATAACTTTTTTAGATGTTTCTTTGACGGAGATAGTTAAGAGTAAAATTAAAACTAAAATTCATAGGAAATTTAGTAATAATGATAATTCTTTGCATAAAACAAGTTGTCATCCACCCCATTTATTGAATTCTCTTCCATATGGAGAATTGTTAAGAGTATATAGGTTATGTAATGATTGTGATGAATTATTTCAAGAAATGACCACTACTATTAATATATTCCTAAGATGGGGCTATTATTTGACAGATATTAAAGTTGCTTTAAATAAACTATATGGTACATCATTTAATAGAGATGTGGAAAACAGAAAATGTTTTAATAAATTACAGTTATTAGATAAAGAAAGGAAAAGTGTAACTGTTAAAAAAATTGTAGTTACTACATATAATGTTTTTGCTAATGAACAGATTAAGATAATTAAATATTTTTGGCCTTCTTTGCTTGAATTTAAGGAATTTCAAAAAACTCTTAGTCACTATCCTAGTTTTTCTTTTTCAAAAGGCAGGAGTATTAGGGACATTATAGTTCACAATAAATGTATTAGACCTGTGGTAAATTTATGTATAAAACTGATACCTAAGGGCACTTTTGCCTGTACTAAATGTTCAGTATGTAGTTATTTGGTTGATTATTTTAAATATATTAATGGAATTAGGTTTTAGCCTAAAAAAACAGTATAATTGCTGCACCAGTAATGCAATATATGTTCTTAGGTGTCCCTATAGTCTCTTCTATAGGCGAAACAAAAAGAGCCTTTAAGACTCGACTGCAGGAACATATTAGGGATATCTTATCCCAAAAACTTAATAGTCCAGTAGCTATGCATTTTAAGTTATTTCATAATGGTGATACTTCTGGGCTTAAAGCTAGTATTTTAGAACAAGTAACCTGTGATATAGATAATGCAAATGTCAAAATTAAATTGTTATATAAAGAAAGTGTGTATATTCTGAAGTTTGGCACTTTAAATCCTGGTGGACTTAATGCAGAATTCACATGGAAAGTTCTGATTTGATGAAGATGTTTAGAATTGTTTAATTATTTAATTGAATGACTATATAAGAACAATGGATTAGTATGAGATTTTGTACTCCTGGAAGGCATTAGTTGCCGAGGCTCTAGAGGTTTTGTCAGTTTTATTAAACTTTATCTTGGATTTCACTGGCCTTGAACTTTATTTTTTAGTAGTATTTGGCAAGTTTTCTTGTTCATCAGTTGTTTTTATATCCTGGAGGTTAGTAGTTTCCCTGTTCAAAGTTGCCCACATTTGCTTACAGTTAAAGGTAAATACGACTGTAATAATAAGGGAGTTGTTTACATTAGTTTTTGTGCTACCTGTTCTGCTTTTTATATTGGCAAAACGAATGGCCCCGTACGTATGAGAATTTACCAACATCTTTATGCTATCAAGAGCATAAATACAAGAAATGCACTCTATAAACATTTTAGCATCTGTCCTGGTTATAAGAAATTTGTATTTGTGATTCTGGAAAAGGTGGGTGCACTAGATAGAGGAGGTAACTGGGAGTCCTTAGTGGAGACATGGGAACTGTATTGGCAAGTTCTCTTAAATGCCACTACTCCCCCGGGGCTTAATGAGTGCGTATCGATCAAACCCATTTTAAAGTTAAAAGCAAGTGCTGTTTGATTTTTATCATGAAATAATATGCACTTGTTTAGTATATAAATCAATCAATGCAATTTTATCATTGACATTAATATCTATGTATGCATATATGTTTTTAGTTTTTAGTATTCAAAATGCAGTAGGATTTTATTTGTTATGAAGGCAAACAAAGTGTTTTGTATTTTGTATTTTGGTGCCACCTTTCTTAGAAAGTGAGATGTTTCACAAGATGCTGTATAACACGCCTTGCTCTTGGGCGCCACCCTCTCAAGGAAGTGAGGTTTAGCTTTTTATGGTATCTAAAGGATGTGAGGTAGTGTATTTGTTTGTCTGATTATGTTTTTGTAGCACTGGAAATGAATGCACTTACATTTGTTTATTAAAATACTGTTTTGTGGCTTTGGAACAGCGTTTCTTCTTTTTGCAGTCTGCCTAAGACTAAACATGTTAACAGTTGTTCACAAAAATCTTTCTGTGGTAGGTTATTTCCCTCTACTTCTTGTACACACAAGGACTTCTCACCAACTAAATATCTCAAAATCTGCATATTGGGGAATGGTATATACAAGTGTGAGAGGTCGGGAGAGTGAAGGCTATAGAGAATTTGTCAAATTACATTCTGGAAGTCTATTACTTTAAACTTATCTACTGCTTCTGTTTAATTCTAAACACATATTTTTGTTTTTAATATCTGTTGTAACAATGTTGATAAGTTATTGGAATTATCTGTTAAATAACCAGCATAAAAATAAATAAATGCTATAATCACAACTCATGACATGCACATTATGCAAATCCATTCGAGAAAATGGAAAACAAGACAGCAAAAAATACAATGAGCATTAAAGGCATGTCAGTAGTACTTTTAATGCTGCATTGGATTCAGGGATGTGAACGGCCAGTTATCTTCTGTCTTTCCTTACAGGTCTCTCCAATATTCTGCTCCTTACATCACTGACATGTATTCGTCTCTGGTAGAGTAGCAGACTAAAGAATTTCGCTGTCTAGAATTGATGGTTTTAAAAGCAAAGCCTTGCTTTACAAGTGTTACACGGCAGTATTATCAAAGCTGTTTTGGTGCACATCTTGATGTCTAGAACATTAAAAACAAACCAGAAGCAAATACACGATGCCTTTAGTGAGTACACGAATGCGGGATTTCTCCGGGTATGTTAAACCTCAAAACTCTCTTATATGAAAAGATCCTGGGTATCAGATTATGAATATCTATTAGCCTTCTCAACAAGTCATGGTGCAATGCCACAAGACTAGGTATTTTACATTGCTTTTCTTTAGCATCTAAGCAGGGCTAGCTAAATAGCAGTGTAAACCCTGGCTCTAGATGATTGTCACTGCTAAAGTGACTCCCTGACGCAATGTGCAAAACTGACAGAAAGGGGTTGTGGATGGATGGATTCTTTGGTATCTAAGTAATTATCTCAAAGTAGTATGCTTTTCCCTGGTATCACATGACATCTTACTCCTTTTCCCTGGTATCACATGTTTTCCCTGGTATCACATGACATCTTACTCCTTTTCCCTAGTATCACATGACATCTTACTCCTTTTCCCAGGTATCACATGACATCTTACTCCTTTTCCCTGGTATCACATGACATCTTACTCCTTTTCCCTGTTTCCTCTTATGTATCATTCATGATAGTTCAGATATGGTATAAACACATCATGAAACAGCTGGCAGAACTCAGTAAACACATAATGAAGACAAAGAGACATGAATGCAATATTCAAATTACCTTTTGATGGCAGATATTTTCAAAATCATGTATATTACAAGAAAGAGGCACTTTACTCCAAGGATTGATAAAACTAAGCTGGAGCTAGGTGAACTCATACGACACATGAGGAAGTATCTCTTCAGAGAGAGGCAGACTTATAAAGAAATCTTACAAAAGCAGTAATGGTTAATATAACAGAATTTAAACATTTCTGGGAATTCATTAAACACTATAAAGAAAAAAACAGTTATCTTTAAAGAAAGATAGGCTGCAATTAAAGCAGTCTCAGTGAAAATTGAAGTAAGTATACACCACATGGCTTTATCAGCTTTAATGTAAAATGGTTTTAAAGGTTGCCTTGAAACATGTATTCTATTAACCTAAGCATTATTTCATTAGTGGCCTTAGCCTCAGATTTGGGAAGACAATAATGAATTCTGTCAGCTTATGGCCTCAAGCAAGACCAGAAGCAAACAAAAATATTAGATTCATCAAATTATAAATGTCAGTATTTCTTTGAAGAGTTCTTTTTCCAGAGCAATTATTTCCAGAGATACAACATGTTCAGTGTTGTAAAATAAAGATATAAAATATTTTTTCTTGTTATTGTAGATAGCAGTTTGTCTGAAATGGAGACATATGAATGAAGTTGTGTGTGTGTGTGTGTGTGTGTGTGTGTGTGTGTGTGTGTGTGTGTGTGTGTGTGTGTGTGTGTGTGTGTGTGTGTGTGCGTGTGTGTGTGTGTGTGTGTGTGTGTGCGTGTGCGCGTGTGCACGTGTGTGTGTGTGTGTCTGTGTGTACGTGTGTCTGTGTGTACGTGTGTGTGTCTGTAAAAAAACATGATATTGTGAAATACTGATATACAGAAATGCATTTTGAAGGTATATACCAGGGCTATTTGGAAATCCTTTGCACATGGCTTTACATGAAATAACATGATCAGCGTTTCTGTGCAGAGACACATGTAGCATGATCATGCTACATGAAAAATAGGCCTGCATTTGTCATATACATACGACTGAAAAATGGCATGTATTGAAGGACAGCATGCTAATGAGAGTCACCCATTAGGTAACAAACAAAATCAGTCATGGGAGAGAGATTCAGAACCATCTAATTTCAGTGCTAAAAGGCACAGCATTCACCTGTTCTAAATGTCAAGATATTTCTATGAACAGAAGCTTCACATGCGCTATTATCTTAGGAACAGCAGTAATCTCAGGTAAACAGCAAACATTGGACTCAGTGCCTGTAATATTGTACATCATCACCTTCTGAGTTACACACGGGTCCATTAGAGGTAACAAGCTATCACCTCCGTCAAAAGGACAGAGGCAGCATACAGGAGTTAGTAGTCAAGGATGATGCATAGACTCTCTCACAGTGCACACAAGTTTTTGAGCAGCATTAACCTTCCTTGTAATGGGATCCTTTTGATACCTGATGGGAGACATCTTAGGAGTTCCTCAGCCATCAGTTTCAGTGATCCTACACCAGGTCCTTGACATGATTCTGCAGCATGCAAAGGAGTATATATCATTTCCATGGACATCAGGGGAGAGAACTACAATTGTGCCTGTAAATTGCAATATATATATATATATATATATATATATATATATATATCACTTTTCCATGAGCTTATGGGGACTATGGATTGTACTTACATTGCCATCTCTTGTATATATTAACTGGAAGGGCTTCCATATCATTAAGTGGCAGATAGTGTGCAATACATAGGGTATAATATGCAATGCATCTGTACAATGCCCAGGCAGTTCCCATGACTCTTGGATTTGGCACAAATGCCACCTCTACAAGTGTTTCATGCAGGATATCTTTCCACATGGTCATATAGTTTGGAAATGCACACCTCGTCAGGTACACAGCAAGCATATGAAATTCCATTTAAATATGCAGTGGGCCACTTATAATGATGTCCACAGTTATATACTGCTTTTCACGCTGGATATAACATGGAACCATGAATGCTGGCCTCTATTCCGAAGCCAAAGACCATAACTTAGATGCCACACATTCACAAACATGGAGTGATGCTGAGCTTGTGTTTAGAGTCCTAAGGGAATATGTCTGCTGCTTGGATACACCTTCAGCTTTACTGTATTAAGTACCTGAGACTGAAAGTTAGTAATTCACTTTACATAGTACATCGGAACAGGAGCAGCTACAACTTGGGAATATCGCACTATTATAAATAAATGTGAAGATTACATGTCTAGTATTTTTGTATATATATTCTTATATATGTTATTATAATAGATTCACATTAGAATGTTTTTTAAATTTGTACACCCATTTTTTCTTTTATAATTGATTAATTGTTTTCAGAATTAATTATTGACTAATTTACTGTGATTCGGACTATTACATAAAGGGCCTGATATTTTATGCCGTTTAGATTCTGAAGAAGTCATGAGTGTTTGAAAGGATGAAAAGCTTAATATTAATTTGGGAGCTTAAATTGTTATTAAATTTCATTTGCCTTTCTACACTTTGTAGTGGAGTTACTACATTTCCAGTGGTTGCAGCTTGTGTTTGCTGGCTATACTTTTTGTGTTTTCCTTTTTTAGTCTTTGTTTTTTTACCCACAGCAATTTGTTTCTCAGTATTTTGTTGAAGATGGCTGAAGGGGCTGAACCACGCATTGAAAGTCAAATTCTGCCCTCCACTGAAGGGCATGCACTGCATCTTCCTTCCACGACCCTCCAATGGCCTACCATTTTCAGTGAACTGAGTTACTTACAGATCTTGTTCCGAGTGGTTCCATTATGTGAGATCGCAGATCTCCGAACTGCTCCAATGTTTTTCCAAGAATTATAATAGATTCTAGTGACTGTTTTAACCAAGGAGTTAATGTTGATGGATTTCTTTCAAACCAAGGTAGTGTTGTTCACAATCATAAACCCAATGTACATTATCAACTGTCCATTATTGGTTCTAATTTAGAAGGCAACTTTTCTTTTGATGCACGGTTAAAAAATGGCATTTGGTGATTGAGTGTATGACACCCATGTTCTGTAATTGATGAGTTTAACAACCACAAGGACTTGGTTTCTATGTTTTTAAAAGAAAGTGTTGAAATATGTAGTCTCCACTTAGATAATGTATTTTTAAATAAGTATGCAGAGTACCTAAGGGCTTGGAATATTATACATTTCCTAATGGTGTTTTGCCTGGTACAAAATTCTACTCTGACTTAGTTGATATATTTAACTAACAAGGATTGGGATTATTAGGTCTTATTGTGCAAAATAATGCAATAGTTATAGAAAATCTAAGTGCTGAAGTTCAACAACTGACGACTGTCATCACAAATAACCTATTAGTGTCCAGTTATAAAGATCTGTATGACAGTGTATTCCCTAGAATTGATGCACATGTTATTAAGATAAAAAATAGAAAATCTAAGAAATTAATAAGAGACAAACACCATTATGATTCAGGTAATGCCTTCACACTTAATACTGGGCATTCTAACACCAACAAACAAATAAGTCGCTAGGATTCAACTGTGACTAAAAAGTATCTATTTACTGAGCACTTTCATCCCCAGATATCACAGTACTTCATCAGAATAATCACAAGTAAAAACAGAGAACTATAAATAAATGATGCAGATAACATGTTTAATAAAATTTAATTAAAAATGCTCTTAAATCTCATTTTGATACTTTAAATCTATTTACCTATAATGTGCCTTTAGCTTCAGTAAGCAATAAATAGATACCATTTCATTAAAGTCTGGTACTGTAGTCACATTTAAAAACAATTGCCGCAAGAGCTCCCCCTTTTCCAACAATAAACCCCAAGGACCACCTCTATGGCACCATGACATTTGTTCAACAACAAGGAACTTAAAATGATGTCCTAAATTCTGTTCAATATGTTTGTACAAAGCATTAGTGTGTCTGTTGTTTTTAATATCATACAAATGTTCGTAAATGAGTTCCTTCAGTTTCCTCTCTGTTTCGCCAACATAAAATTTGAGGTATTTTTGGCAAATGGCTAGGTAAGGTACCCCTGATGTGTTGCAACTGAATTTTCCCCTGACATTTATATGTTTCTTCTGTATGACAATGCCATCCCCATTAAACACGTTTGCAATATTTATAACAGCTACAAACATCTTGTCAGCAGCACTAAAGGTGCCATCAGATAAATTCTCAAACAGAGATTTGAAGTTTGATCCCTTCTTATATGTAATTTTTGGTCTCGGACCTAAGATATTAAAATGTGTTGATAGCAGAGCCCATTTTTTCTGTAATACAACTTGAACTACTCTGTTATCACTAGAATAGGAAGTAATAAAAGTGGAACTAAAATCCTCGTTGGACCTGTAACTTCTTGATTGTTTTCATACTCCATTCTAACCTGTAGTAAGAGGGGAAACCTTTGATTCACTAATTAATCGTATCAAATTCTGATTCTAATTCAACAACGGAATGTAAGTTGTGTTTTGTCTCTTGGACACCACTTTTTTCATTATATTGTGGATGAAATTGATGGGATACCCTCTTCTCAAAAACATATCGGATAATTTATTACATTCCAAAATGAATTCATCAAATACACAAACCATACATGCTGCCCTTACTATCTGCCCCTTAACTACTGTTTTGTTTTTCTGATAGAAAGATGGCAGCTTGTGAAATGTGAAAATGAACTGGAATAAGTGGGTTTGTGGTAAATGCGTAATGCCAAAATCCCTCGCTCATACTCCTTCTTAATATGTACATTCAAATAACAAAATTCATCCTGAGTAATGTGTGTGAAAAAGATAAAAAATGGGTAGTATGATTAATATATTCAATAAATTGACATATTTTATTGCAATCATCTTTCCAGAAAATACATATAGCATCTAAAACACCAGCATACAAAGTCCATGAAGCAGCAAATGGACAATTAAAAATAAATCTTTTTTTCCTACTCTGTCATCACTATATTAGCAAATAAAGGTCTACACACTGCACACATGGCAACACCTATAGTCTGTTTAAAATACTGTCCATCAGAATTAATAAAATTGTTCATTGACACTAGTTCTATCAAAATAACACATGCATTAATGTTTTGGGAGGAAAAAAACATATCTTTGTTGAGAGACTCAGCAAACCATTTCAACCCTACATTGTGTGGTATAACACTAAATAGGTTTTTCACGTCTATTGTAATAAAATGCATTTTATCAATTGATTCAATGCTATTAGCTTTATATAAAAATCCCAAGAATCTTTACATAAATACATTATTTGTGAAAGTCCTAATTTTAAATCATTATCAATCATTTTTGCTAATGAATTAGTTTTAGATGCACTGGCAGCTACGGTCAGTCTAAGAGAGGTCATAAAGATTCTTGTAGATTTTGGCACCCCAAATGCAGTGGAAATTAACAGATGTTTTACATCCAAATACTTTTACTGATCAAAATTAATTTCCCCTTGCATGAGCATGTTATAATGACATACTCTTTGTTTGGTATGCAATGTGAACTTTGTTTAATGAAGTGTCATTATAGGCTTCATTGAATAATAAATTATTCATTCTTTGAATGTAATCAGTTTTGTTCATCACCACCATCCAACCCCCTTTATCAGGTTTCTGGATTCTGAGATTTGTACAAGACCTAATTTGACTGATTAAAGTTTTTGCTGCCTAGTAATAGTGCATATGCTATTATGATGGAAAACCAGTTCCCTTAGGTCCATTTCACAAACTTGTTCAAAAATGTACAATGTGGGGTGAAGTGGTGGATTAAAAGTACTTGCTAACTTTAATTAAGTTGACTCCTTAGAACTAAGAGCCTCACTGAAAAACAATTTTAAATTGATTTTCCTAACAAATAATTTAAGATAGGTTAAAGTGTTAACAACACTGTGATTTTAATAGGAACAAAATGGTTACCTCTACTAAACAACTCAGCATGTGGTGGTAACATTTCTTAAGTGCTATAACTTGTAAACCAAACAAAATTGTTCTCCACATTAGGAATAACTTTGGGAGAAGTATCCCAAAATGTATTCTGTTCCATAAAGTGGAAACAGTTCAGGATCTCTTGTTTCTCTGTTGTTAATTGTTCCTCAATGGCCGTTGTTTGCCGTATGGTGGATTCATGCTGTTTTTCTAAGTATGTGCTACTGTTTCTGAGGCCTGGTAATTGTTCCCTCTTTTCAGAAGTTCTGATCATCTGAGTGGGAGGCATTCTAAAGGGTCTGGTTTGCCATATATTGTCACTATTAATAATAGCTGATTCAGCTTGAACTGGAATATCCACTGCACTATGCACTTGGGATGTGGGTGGGCTCAGAAAATCTTTACTTTTAACATAGCCATTTCTTTCACATTCAGATTTTTTGGGATTTTCTGTCTTTGACAATATTGCTTACATTGTCCACTTTTTAAATATATCCATATATTGAATGTTATATATATTGTATAACAAATCATTGGTTATCACCTTATCCAGAGATGAAATTTCAATTATTAAGTGTTCCATAGAAAACTGGTTAGGTTTAATTAATAATTCCATTAATTCACATCTTTGTTTATCAAATGCTAACAAATCTTGGTGTAGGGCTGAGTGAAGTCTTAATCCTGTCAGAAATTTCCATGACTGACCTTTGGCAACCCGGTTGACTTTGATTTATTCAAAAAAATATGAGTTCTCGATTTGCAACTTTTTAAAAGCAAGCAAATTTCTCACATTCTGTGAGAGATTGGGTCCCGGTAATTACTGTTCACCTCTCCATTATAAATGCTTGCTTGTTACTACAAAGCCAAGTATCCAAATATGAATGTAATGGTAGGTCGTTGTTATGATCCAAATTTGACAGTTGCTGCATGAGTCCTTTGGCAATTGTACACTGGAATTAACCTTCCATCAGCTGTGATGGTGTTATAGAATTGCCATACTGGTCCACTGAAGGAGTTGCCTGTCTAGAAAAATGCAAAGACTGCATCAGTCTATCAGTTGAAAATCCAACGGTCATGTGTTGCAACAATGTAGTCATAATAAACAAGTACTGATTAAGTATAAACAATTTTTAAAAATCAATTAATTTTGATACTTTAAATCTATTTATCTATGATGTGCCTTTAGCTTCAGTAAGCAAGAAACATATACCATATCATTCAAGCCTGGTACTGTAGTAGCATTTAAAAACAATTGCCACCAGAACTCCTTTTCTAATAATAACCTCAAGGGTCCACCTCTAGGGCACTGTGGCATTTGTTCAACAGAGAACTTAAAAGTATGTCCTCAATTTTGTTCAATATGTTTGTACAAAGCATTAGTGTGTCCCTTGATTTTAATATCATACAAATGTTCATAAATACATTCATGTATGTTCCTGTTGTATATGCTTTTTTTTTTCTTTTTCTTTTTTGATCCTAGAATTTTTGTACACACACACACACACACACACACACACACATATATATATATATATATATATATATATATATATATATATATATATATCATTTTAGAAGAGTTTATATTTCTGTTTTTTTAAAACATTTTTGTAATTTATTTTAATAGTGATAGACGGTGACGTTTATCTTTATAGGTTTTAAGTTTTGAAATGTTTAAATGGATAAGCATTTTAAATGTTCGTTCATATTTTAATTGTACAATTGATTTCAGTGTTTTACTGGAGGCTTAGGTAGTTAGGATGAGTTAAAAGGGGTTGTTTTTATGGTTCTGTTTATATCTAATGAAGTCCCTATTTTGATGAAAACACAGTGATTCGTTAAGCGTTTATGTTACTGAAAGTGTATATTTATTTGTATATTTAACTTTATTTCCTGATTCCTGGCATTGACAGTGGCCCTTCCTAAGTGCCTGCATTTACAGATTATTGGTTATTTATTTTGGCACTTCTCTCCCTTTTGAGTGATGCAGATAACATGTTTAATTAAATTAAATTAAATTAAAAACTCTGTTAAATCTCTAATTGATTATATTGAGAAAATGTATCTAATGTGCAACTGAATACAGGAATTTAAAACTAAAACTAACCTTCCATAAAAGTCATATAATATGTGCTTATGTAAGAAGAAGGATTTCTTGTATAAACAATTTTTAAAAATCACTTCATTTTCACACTATAAATCTGTTTACCTATGATCTGCCGTTAACTTCATTATGCAAGAAACAGATACCATTTTGTTCAAGCCTGGTAGTATAGTAGCTTTTAAACACAATTGCCACCAGTGCTCCTTCTTTTCTAACAATAAACCCCAGGGGCCACCTCTATGGCACCGTGGCATACGTTCAACAACAAGGAACTTAAAAGTGTGTCTTAAATTTTGTTCAATATGTTTGTACAAAGCGTTTGTGTGTCTCTTGTTTTTTATTTTTATTTCTTATTTTATATTTGTTAACTGGGGGTGTCTGACTGAGCCAAAAAGTGCTTTTTTCAGCAGAGGCCTGGGGAGAAAAGCTCCCCATAGAAAAATTACAGATACATTTAGATATTTTGACATGATCAGTATACACACAAATTACAATAAAACATGTTTTTACAGTGGTATGCAGCACATCAACAGTTACAGTGGAAAGAACAAACAAGAAAATATTAATTTAAAAATAAAGGTAATTAATAGATTTGTGGTGTTCAGCTGAAATTTGGAACATAGGTAGAGTACATACATAGTACACAGGTACAGTACATACATTGCAGATTAGCCGGTGTTTGTGAGTAACATTGAAAACTATTATCAAGTACTCAAGGTTTAGTATGTGTACCTTATCTGCTTTCACTAGCCTGGGGAGCAGTCATGGCACTGTCAACTTTGCTTGAGATGTTGCCTAATGAGGTTTTTAAATGAGGTTTTGGACGATGTGTTTTGTATGCTAGTGGGGAGAGAGTTCCATTTTTAGCCACTGAACTACTATATATTGCATCTCCAAAGTTATTGTAGCTGTTGGTGACTTCTAGTAGTAGTTTTCTTGATGATCTAAGAGGCCTTTTGGCTGAGTGATGTTGTACTAGGTTTTTGAGGGCAGGACACTTATTGGGGAGGTAATAAATAGAATGACAAAGGCAGAGCTGATTGTAGGTTAGGAAGTTGGGCAGTTCAAGCCAGTGGAGCTGACTCAAAGCAGTACAGTGATGAGTTTTATATGAGCAATTTGCAGCAAAGTGGTTAATTGTGTTACAGCAGGCTTCCATTTTGCTTAGTTCAGTTTTGTTGAGATTAGTCAGAATGGCAGATGCATAGAGTAGGGTGGATAGAAGTTGGGAGCGAGCAATGGCTGCTCTTGTGTTGTTGGTAAGAAATGGTTTGATACGGTAGAGTGATCCCAGTTTGGCATGTACTTTTTTAATAGTTAAGTTGAGATGACTATCAAATTTTAGGTGGGCATCTATGGTTATTCCCAATAGCTTAGCCTGTGCCACTGGATTGATTGGAGTAGCATTTGTGGAGTAGATAGTGAATTGACTGTTATCAGAGTTTTTGTTAGAACTGGTTATAATCATAAGCTGAGTTTTCTTTGGACTGAGGATAAGTTGGCCTTTGGTAAGGTAGTTTTCAACGTCAGAGAATGCTAGTTGTGTTGTTTGCAGGAGGGGGGGAACATTTGTGCAGCACAGATTAAGGTTGTATCATCTGCATACTGAATGATAGATGCATGCTGTGTGGAGGTATGGAGGTCATTTGTGGAAATTGTGAATAGTAGTGGTCCTAAGATAGAACCCTGTGGGACGCCTATAGTTATGGGCAGATGAGGAGAGAGAATTTTCCCATTTCACAGCTTGGTACCTTTGGAACCAGGTAATAGTGGAATTTGATAGGTGATATTGGTTTAGTTTGTTTAGCAGGATTTGGTGTAAGACTGGGTCAAATGCTTTGGACATATCCAAACAAAGAGTTGACACCTGCAGGCCTTCGTTTTTGAGATGGTTTACTGTCTCTGTGAAGCAGAGGAGGGCTGTAGTGGTACTATGGGCAGGTCTGAAACCATGTTGAGTAGGTGATAGGATGTTGCTGTCTAGGAGATATTTTAGCACTTGGGTATGGATGCATTTTTCTAGGATTTTGGCCAGGGGGGATAGTAAAGCAATGGGTCTGTAGTTATTAAGTTCAGTGGAGGTCCCACCTTTACGTATGGGTGTAACATAGGATATCTTCCAGAGTTTGGACACATAGTTTTCAACAATTGATCTGTTTATGAGAGTGGAGATTGGGATAGCAATAGCATCTGCTGTGAGTTTCAAGAAATAGCTGGGGAGTAGGTTGACTGCTGTTGATGAGGTTTTTAGTTTGGAGAGCATACTTTTGATAGAAGTGGTGGAAACTGTTTTGAGGGTAAAGCTTGTATTAGTGTTATTTGTGTTGGGGGGGATAGTGAGGTTGGAACTGTCCTGTGATACTAAGGATAGAATTGAGTTCATAAAGTGGGAGTTGAATTGTGTTTCAATGGGAACTTTAGTGTCAGGGGTGGTTGGCTGGGGTACCTTTTGGATGGGTTTTAGTAGCTGGTTTACAGTTTTCAAAAATTTTGGGGGGTTGTGTTGGTATTTAGTTTGTGATGTTGTGTAGTAGGATTTTTTTATCCAGCCTAATGCATTTTTTTGCATGATTACGCAGTTCTTGTTACTTAGTTAGGCTTTGTGTTTCTTTGTTTTTTTGATAGTAAAGCCAGGCAGTGTCTCTGGACTTGAGGATTTGTTTGGTTTCTTTACTGAGCCAGGGGTCTGTAGAGGTTCTAACCTTGATTTTGCACAATGGAGTGACAGTGTCTAAGTGTTGTAGAATTTTTTTTTGAAATATGCTACATCCTGGTCAAGTGGGAGTATTTTTAGGGGGGGTCCAGTCACAGTTACAGAGTAAAGTATTGAGGACCTCAGGAGAGATTTTTTTGTTTTTCTGGTGGATTTATAGATAGTGGTTTGACATATGCTTGTTCTACTATGTATAAGGTATATTATGTTGTGGTCACTTAAGATGCCTAGGAGACTGCCTGTGTGGAGGTACAATGTGGGGTTGTTAGTTAGGACCGAGTTAAGGATGTATTCCCTTTTAGATTTTTTATCACATCTAGTTGTAATTTGGACTAGCTGCTGGTAGCCATGGAGATTTATTAGATTACTTGGTGGTTCTGATATACAGGTGAACCAATCTAGGTTGAAATTCTCCAGAATAAGTGTTTCTTGTGAGTATATGGAAGAACATCAGGATAAAAAGTCTTCAAGGCTAGCAGGTATATACCTATACCCCTTATAGTGTAAGGATTAAGGACATTCTTAACAAATATTGGGATATTATCACAGTCATAGATGCCAATAAGAAGATTTTAGGAGAAAAACCTAGAATTGTTTATAAGACGGGTCCTAATATAAAAAGGTTGTTGGAAAGCTCCAAGTTGAGGAAGGGGGACAATAATAAAAGAAAAATATTTACTAGCAAGTGTGGAAGATGCAATCAATGTAAATTTATTAATACCAATAGTGAAATCATCTTAGATGACACCAACCACACTAGGATAAGGAGTATAGGTGGCAATTGTTGCACTAAACATGTAGTATATTTAGCTCAATGTAAAATATGTTCGGCCTATTATATAGGCAAAACAGAAAGGGAGCTAAAGAAACGGATTTACGAACATTATTATAGAATTCAGAAAATGGATTGCAAGAATGCACTATGCAAACATATCAAAGAATGTGGTGAAGAACATATATTTTTGTTCTTTATTATAGATGAGGAAAAAGAAACACCATATGGGGGTGATTGGAAAACTAGACTAGCCTGTAAGGAGAGCAAATGGCAGATCCTCACTGACTCTACTAGAAGTCCAGGTATTAATGACTTTATCAGCATCAAACCTTTCTTAATTTTGGATTCATAGTATTCTCTCTGATTTTTTATTAGTAAATTTTAGCTTGTCTTTGATTATTTAGTATGTGTATGTTTAGTATAATTTTCGTATCATTTTCTCACATGTAACATTTTTTAATATGTACAACTTTCAAGAAATTTTTCTTGATTAGTTTTTTATATTCTTAGTTGTAAAATATGTAGTTTATTAGGTTTATATGCATAACTGGGATGATGGCTTTAACGTCTGTCTCTTTAAGGAAAGATGCAAATGTTGGCACCAAATTGTGTTTTTAAATCAACTGATTATGATGAATACACTAGTTCTGAGGAAGTCTGCGATGGTGCAGATGAAAGCGCTAAACTAGTGTTTCGGGCAGCTGTTTTTGATGTTTTAATAAAGTCCTCAATTCTTCATCATTTTTTTCATCATTTTTGTGGATGTCTCATCGACCTGTGCTTAGCGTTTTGGATTATATCATGCTCCGTGTTCAGGGGCTGTGGCAGTTTTGTTTTTTATTTTTGCTTACTACCTACGGGCACCTTACCGAGTGGACTTAGTGCTTTAGAGTGCCTATCAGTGGGGTGAAGTACGTCACACTACCCTACATTTTCACTTGGTGGACTACTACAGTTGCTGTTATTACATTTTATTCCATCGTAGCTGTGTGTTGCTGTTCTAGCTACGTTTCCTTGGCTGGTTCCTGCAGTAGCTGTTTATCTTTCCTAAGTATATTACCAGGTGGAATCTTCTTCTTCTTCTTTCGGCTTTTCCCAATTAGGGGTCGCCACAGCAGATCACCTTGTCCGCACAGTAATTGGCAGTGGAGTTTTACGGTGTCGAGTTGGCAGCCCAGTGCCCAACCTTCCACAGAAGGCACACTCACACGCACACCTAGGGCCAATTTAGAGTGTCCAATCCACCTGCAGCATGTCTTTGGGATGTGGGAGGAAACCGGCGGAAACCCGACCACAGGGAGACCAGCCGAGGATTGAACCAGAGAACCTCTTGCTGTGATGCGGCAATGCTAACCACTGCACCACCGTGGCCGCCCATATTACCAGGTGGAATATAGATCACAATTGTGGTGATGACCTTTTTAGGGTGAAGTTGAAGTTGTGAGATAAGTATGTCCCAATTATCGAGGGAAGGGTAGGAGTTTGGTAATTGATGTACAGTTAAGTTGGACTTATACAGTAAGGCAGTTCCACCCCCTTTACGAAGTAGTCTGTCTTGTCTAATGGTATTGTAGCCGGTAGTGAGAACTTCTGAGTTAGCTATGTTTTTATTTAGCCAGGTGTCTGTTAAAGCAACTATGTCTGGGGAGTAGTGTGCTATTGTGGCTGGAGTTCAGGTATTTTATTTTTGATACTTCTAATATTAATATTTAGCATTAAAAGATGGTTGGTTTTGCTGCTATTATTGATTTGCCCAGGGATGAAGATAGTGGTTATGTTCTGACATTTGTGTTGGAGCAGTTTGTGTTCGACAGGATGGTTTTGGGCCTGGGTTGGGTTGGATGTCCCCACTTATAGTGAACCTGGTGTTAAAATGGTGATAGAGATAGTGAAGTTTGGTGATGAGTGTGAGAAAGTATTTTTTTTTTGGAGTAGGGATGAGAGCATATGTGTTTAGTTCTGAATTGGTCTGTTATGTAGTTCTTGAACAATTGTGGGCAGATATTATTATAATGTGCGGTGTCTGTATATGAGAGTGCATAGTATAATGTTTTTCTATTAAGTTTAGGGATATTGCTAGAGTGATAACTTGTGGAGTTATAAAGAATTGTGAGAAGACAGACTAGACTTAGCTGTGTGATAGTCATGGTTATAAAGTTTAAGTTGGTTCTAGGTGGAGGTGTGGATAGGAATTATAGGGTTGCACTAAATGTGGATGGGTAAGTTGTATGGGGTGATGTAATAATGCCTAGCAGGAATGAGAGTGGTTAGGAGTATTTTGTGGTGGAGCAAGTGGGTGTGGTGCAATGTGATCTGACTTGAGGAGCTGTCATTAGTGGAGGTGAATGTGAGGTTGAGCTGTGGGTGTGGTTGTGATTACTATAAATGTAGAGATAGTGGGGGTGGTAGGGAATTGGGAGCAGGGCGGGGAGTGGAGAGAGTCTGAGCATTAGCGAGGGTGAATGGAGTGGAGCAGAGCCCACCAAGACAAGAGTAATGGGCAGCAAAAGTAAGTGTTACTTTACAAATCTGAACACTTTAAACAAATTCCTGAGGTCTAATGGCTTACCAGCAAGTAGAATTCAATTGCTGAAGAGCACTTGTGTCCTGGTGGGAGACTAGTAATTTAAAGATGGCTCCATGCTCAGCAGGAGTTTAATATAGACTTAGTATTGGGGGAGGGGGATAGCATAAGGGGTGTAAACCAGGTGAAATGCAAAGAAACCAGTGAAACCAGAGAGGCAATCAGTGGAAATCTATCAGTGAAGGCCTCAGAGGGGGTGAGTAATAATTCAAACTCTACTTGTAAAGTGAAGGAGAGAAGAGACAGAAAAGCTTATTAAGGTTGGGAGTGTGTCTTCACATTGACTTGCTTATTAGTAGCCAGTTTGTGCACAGATTAGAGTAAGGAGATACATTGGCAATGAAGGGGAATGTACAGAGATGCCAATAAACAGGTGGGGCTCAAGTGATACAAACTAAGGCAGAAAGCACTGAGAGGGCTGCTTGATGGTTAATTTAATCACAGAGATCTGAATTAAATGAATGTTGTCTATTGGACAGTTAGGATTACTGCACTAGCTGGGGGGGCACAAGGCTACAATAGTCAGTTTTATTAAAACGCTGAGAACTACTAAGAAACACTGCGAATTTTATAGCTTCACTCTCATGACACATACAAGTAGAATGCCTGGGTGGACTGACCCTGCTCTTGAGGCTCAAAATGTATATCCTTGTTTAGTTCTACAGTACTGATTCCTTTTTATACTGTATGGGTGGGGTGGTAGCCGCAGACTGCAGATTTGCTTGAGTGTGCTCCTGCTCTTGAGGCTCAAAATGTATATCCTTGTTTAGTTCTGCAGTACTGATTCCTTCTTAGACTGTATGGGTGGGGTGGTAGCCGCAGACTGCAGAGTCTTTTTAATATCATACAAATGTGTTTCTTCTGTATTACAATGGCATCTCAATTAAACACATCCTTGCAATATTTACAATAGCTACAGCTAAACATCTTATTGGTGGCACTAATGGTGTCATTAGGTAAATTCTGAAACAGAGATTTGAAGTTTGGTCCCTTCTTATATGTGATTTTTGGTCTCGGACCTAAGATATTAAAATGTGTTAATAGTAGAGCTCAATTTTTCTGTAATATAACTTGAACTATTCTGCTATCACTAGAATAGGAAGTAATAAAAGTGGAAATAAAATGCTCGCTGGACCTGTAATTTCTTGGTTGTTTCCATATTCCATTCTAACCTGTAGTAAGAGGGGAAACCTGTGATTCACTAAATAATTGTATCAAATTATAATTCAACGATGGAACGTAAGTTCCATTTTGTCTCTTGGGTACCACTTCTTCCATTATATTATGTATGAAATTGATGGGATACTGTCTTCTCAAAAACATATCAGATGATTTATTACATTCTGAAATAAATTCATCAACAACAGAAACCATACTGACTGTCTTTACCATCTGCTCTTTAACTACTGCTTTTTTTATTAGGTAAGATTGCAGCTCATGACATGTAAAAATGAATTGGAGTAAGTGGGTTTGCGGTAAATGAGTGATGCCAAAACCCCTTGCTCATAATCCTTCTTAATACGTACATCCAAGCAAAATTCATCCTGAGAGAGGTGGTCTGGGGTTTATTGTTAGCAAAGAAGGAGCTCTGGTGACAATTGTTTTTAAATGCTACTACAGTACCAGGCTTGTATGATATGCTATCTATTTCTTGCATAATGAAGCTAAAGGGACATCACAGGTAAATAGAGTGAAAGTGAATTGATTTTTAAAAATTGTTTATACAAGAAGAATGTGTAAGGATGTATTATATGAATTTTATGAAATAGGTTAGTTTTAGTTTTAAATTCATGTATTCAATTGTACATTAGATAGGTTTTCTCAATATACTCAAGTAGAGATTTAAGAGAGTTTTTAATTTTATTTTATTAAACATGTTATCTGCATCATTTATTTATAGCTCGCTGTTTTTACTTGTAATTATTCTGATGAAGTCCCACAATATTCGAGAATGAAAACGCTCAATAAATATATACTTTTTACTCACAGCTGGATCATAGAGATGTGTTTGTTTGTTTGGTTGTTAATTTCTAGTGTACTTTGTGTCTTGAAAGTTTACATTCTAACACCTAGCAGGGACATAATTTGCACACTCCCACACCCCCAGAAACCTCTATATGCAGGGATTTGTCAGATAACAATAATTCTATTAACAATCTCCACAGTGTGTCATCTCCCAAATATGAAGTATTTGATGAGAATTATTTCAACATGAATGATTAGATTTTTAATTTAGCAGACCCTTTAGAGTTCTCCTTATCTCGATTTTCCAAGAGGATAGTGAGCCATTCCCAATCACAACAGGAGGAGGAGATTATGCCCCGTGGTCATATTTATTGGGAGGACTCACAGTGGTAACAACAATGGAATATGAGAGGTCGGGGAAACTACAGGGGAGTTTCGAGACACCAGCAACCAAACACAATATAATTAGTTATGATATAGTTTTTAAAAACGGGGGCATTGTAGCCAAACATAAGAATTTTGTGATCTGTAATTATAATTACAATAACCTAGATATTATTCCTGAATAATTTTTTTATTCAAAAAAAGATTCAAGTTTGTGCCTTCTGCATATTTTAATCTTCTTTTGGCTGCTCCCATTAGGGATCGCTACAGCAGATCATCTGTTTTCATTTCTTCCTGTCCTCTGCATCTTGCTTTGTCACACCAGCCACCTGCATATCCTCTCTCGCCACATCCATAAACCTTATCTTAGGCATTCCTCTTTTCCTGTTACCTGGCAGCTTCATCCTTAGCATCTTTTCCCCAATATACTCTGTATCCCTCCTCTGCACATGTCCAAACCAACGTAATCTTGCCTCTCTGGCTTTGCCTCCAAACTTTCCAACCTGGGCTGACCCTCTAATATACTTATTTCTAATCCTGTCCACCCTCATCACACCCAGTGCAAATTTTAACATCTTTAACTCTGCCACATCCAGCTCTGACTCCTGCCTTTTTGTCAATGCCACTGTCTCCAACCCATATAACATAGCTGGTCTCACTACCCTCTTGTAGACCTTCCCTTTCACTCTTACTGGTACTCGTCTGTCACAAATCACTCTTGGCACTTTTCTCCATCCATTCCACCCTGCCTGTACCTTCTTCTTCACCTCTCTTCCACACTCACCATTAATCTTGCAGATGCCCTTACATAATTTAAGCAATTTATTGGAAAATTTAATTTTGTTATTCAGTTTCAAGATGGTGTCAGTTTTAACTCTGATGCTGAGTGACTTTTGAAGGAAAACAGATTACCTATGCTATTAATGAATCCTACATTACAAGTTTTTTTCTAATACAGTTGAACAATTATTCTACAAACAATAGGCTGCAGGATCTATGAGATCAAAAAAATATAACTTGAATAAGTCTGAATATTGACTTTTACAGGATTTAAGGAAAAACAATTCTATGAGAATTATTAAACCAGATAAGTTGGGAAGAATTGTCCTTTTTGATAATTTAAATTATAATAGTGAGATAATGGATATTTTACTTGACACCAGTACATACATTGTAGCATCCATTAAAGAAGTTCATAGTTCTTATACCAAAATAGATCAGTTTTTAGATGATGGTTTGTCACAACATTTTATTGACTTGAACATGTATATTTTTAAAAAAAATCCTAACCCCTCTATACTTACAATATTTGGGTTGCCTAAAATACACAAGAATATTACTCATCCACCATTCAAGCCTATAGTTTTGGCAACCAGGTCAAAACCATACCCACTTGCAGTTGCAATTGATAGGCCTTTAAAGCCTATCCAAGATTTAGAAACACACATAATCAAATACTCTTGGGACTTTTGGGGATACAAAAATCTGAATTATGGAATAAAGATGTTTTGTTTGCAACCATTAATGTTATTGATTTCCTCCTTTGTATCCCCCAGGATGTTGGTTTGCAAATGTTTCATTAGTCATTACTTAATTTTGATTTTTTTTTTACTTCTAAAAATGTACGTTTGTTAACTGAACTTTTGGACTGTGGGCTACAGAACAACTTGACTGGTTTGAAGGTGAGATTTTTAAACAGAAAAAAAAAGTTTAGCAATGGGGGCCACTTCTGCCCCAATTTTTGCTAATCTAGTTATGCTTTCTTGGGAAATGAAATGTATTTTTCCATTTTCATTGTCCAGATATATAAAACCATATTTGAGATTTTTTCAATAATAAAAAAAATTTACCTTGACACTACTTTTACTAAGAAGAATGTTTTTTTTCTTCCAATATGTACAGAAAACCTACCTTCTCCAACAGTTAATTACATTTTAAAAAGCAGTCATCCATTCTCTCAAAAAAAAAGTTCAGTTAGAGGCCAGTTTGTTAGACTGGCTAGTATCACATCTGATATAGAGATTTCTGAAGTGGAGAAGTTTAAATTAGAAAACATGTTTCTTGAAAAGGACTGCCTCTTTGGCTGGTATGTAATATTAGTAATGCAATAACCAAGTAAAATATGTTCCTTTACTCGGAATAGGATTAAAAGGTGATAAATACAACCAATAAGTAAAATTAAGTTAATTTCTCAGCCCAAATAAAGGTATAGAACAAAGCATTGTAGGCCCTATTATCAATACAGTATCCAATGAATTTGTTGGAAAATGTTCTTATAGTAGAGCAATTTATTTACAGTTTAACACGGGTTCCACAGTATTAAAAAGCATACAGAATAAACATTGGTGTATCCTGACAAGTGATGTTAATTTGAAAAATGTTGTTGGCAAAAGACAAAATTTGATTTATAAGAGGGCAGACAATATTAAAAATGTACTTGAAAATGGTCCACCTATTATGCTGAAGGAAAATACACAAAAAGGTACAAAGAAATGTGGTTCATATAATCAGTGTAAATACATACTTGAAACTGATGTTATGTTTTAGAAAGCATCTTGAAATCAAGGCTATACACACAAAAGGGAAATTGTACTAGTAAGGGCTTGATGTATTTAGCAGTGCATTCAACATGTTCTGCTTTTTATGTAGGCAACAAGGAATGCCAACTTAGAAAACATATTTAGGAACATTGTTATGAAATATTAAAGCACAATTTTAGCAAGTCCCGGTACAAACACTCTCTTGTATGTCCAGATTTTTAAAATGTTCAGTTTATTATCTTATAAAAAGCTTTTATGAATCCCAGCAGAAGTCTCTGAAAAAGAAAACTCAACACAAAGGTTTAGTGTGGCAACTCAAACGTAATGCTAGCTACCCCCTGGTTTAAATGATTTTATTTCTATAGTCCCTGTTTTAAAGCACAATGTACAGAAATTATGAAGTTTATATAAATAAATTTGAAGATTACATGCCCAGTGTTTTTGTATATATTTTCTTATAAATGTTAATAGATTCATATTAGAATGTTTTTTAAATTTGTCCATCCATTTTTTATTTTATAATTGATTAATTGACTAATTTACTGTGACTGGGACTATTATATAAAGGGCCTGATATTTTATGCTGTTTAGATTCTGAGGAAGTATTGAGTGCTTCAAAGGACCAAAAGCTTAATATTTATTTGAGAGCATAAATTGTTATTAAATTTTGTTTGTCTTTCTACACTTCATAGTGGAGTCACTTCATTTGCAGTGGTTGTAGCCTGTGTTTGGTAGATAGACGTTTTTGTGTTTTCCTTCTTTTTAATTTGCCAGACATAGTTTATAGTCTTCTCCTAAAACAGCAGCAACAACTTGAGGAGCTCCATTTACAGGAAAGCTTAGTCTGAGTCACACCCAATCAGATTGAATATCAGGGACACCGTCCCTTTCAAAAAGCAAATGTAGCTTATCTGTTGCCCCTCTTAATCTCATCCCTTGCCTTCTCAAACAAAATATAAGAGCATGCTCTTGATTTCCAAAAAAATTAAAAACTAGTATTAGGAGGGCTCTCTACTGAAACATCGGCACTTTTAACGCATTTTGACAGACCAAAAAAAGTTTGAAAACCCCATAAACGTAGACATGCCAACTATGAGATCACCATATCTCAGAGAAAATGAAATATTCTGCAAATGGCCATTTCAGACTTGGTGTGTGCAAGTCTTTTTTTTGGCCATTCAGTCTCTATGTTTCAGGACTTGCTCTAGCGTGTCACGACATTTCAAATTGTCACCTTGAAGGAATGATATATAAAATCAGGGGAAGTATAAACATTTGTATAGCTGAGTCCTTTGAACAAATTCAAGAGGAATAGCTTTCCATCTCTAAATAAAGCTTTACTTTTGTCCATCAAGAGTTCATATTTGACCTTTAAGGTCTTAATGGGGAGACTAAACATATGCCTAGGGGATCTACTTTCATTTTTTGAATTACCATTACATCAAATATTACATTACTGAGACCATAACGTCGAATGTTCAGTATACTGAAATTGTGAATGGTCGAGTTTTTAAAGTCTGACAGACTATATTATTAATGTAAGCAAAAGTCTGCTTTTAGAGTAATACACCTTTAAGAATCTTTTGTATGTACTTATTCAATATGGTGAATGTCAAGGTTCAGTTTGTAAGGTGTTAGTAAGCTCTGTACTTAAAAACATTTTGTAAAAAGGATAAGGTAATCTTAGTAGTTAAAGCATTTTAAACAGTAATAGGTAGTGTTTTTTTGTATGTAAAGTTGTTATCTAACTTTTAAATGTGCTGTGATGTTTAAAAGCAAAGTATTTACCGTTTAACAAATTATAAATTAAAGTAAATTCACTTTCTGATAACAGTAGGGCAGATACTGTTTGCATATAAAAGTAGTGCACTACGTTTCTATGTAAATAAATAGGAATTTTATGTGTATTTGAACCATTTTGTTTAATTGGTGCTGTTTGAGTTTTTACGTATAATTTATGCTGTAGTTTAAAATACCTTAACTTTAAAAGTACAAAAAAGACATCTTTATTCCTAGAAGGTACCTAGAAACTTCTTTTCCTAAATTTATAACCTCAGATAGGTGGATATTTTGTTTTTAGAACAAGTGATGGAGATAGAACAAAGTTGATTGCAATAACCCATGCCTTAGGTTTATTAACTTTCTCTCCAGACATACATCAGAACGTTTGTTAAGATCTATCGGTAAACAAAATATCAATAGCAAATAAAGTCAGCTTCATCTCACTATTCATCTATATGTAGCCATTTATAGGCACACTTCAGATCATTTTGATAATAGTAAAGATTTAATGGGAAGGGAGAAAGCAGGTACCCCCTGCCTGGTACCACTCTCCATTGTCAAGGTGGAGGAAAAGCCTTTATTTATTTTTACTTCAGTTTGTGATCCATCAGAGATCTCCTTTAAAATTTTATTTGAAGCATCACAAAATCCAAGGGATTCGACAAAGAGCAAAAAAGCCATTCTGAGTCCACTCAAACACTTTCTTAATTGCGTTCTGTGCATTAAGGCTGACAATTAAGATCTGTCCCCACCCCAAAAAAAGCCTATAACTCACACCTACCTCCTCCTCCTGTAAGCACTGTTTCTATATTATATTTTAAAGACAACTACTTCTGCTTCTCACATTTCAAAGTTTCCCAGCATTAGTCTTCTGCCACTCACCCCAAATTTCAAACCACCCTAAATTTCATGCCAACACTTTGTTAACATCTGCTAAACTTACTTTATTTTACCTTGTAATAAAACTAGTCAATGCAGCATTCTCAGTCACATCTGTATATATAGCTATAAAATGGTGAAGGATCCTTCTTCCTGTTTATCAAATCTTCTACACAGGATTCTCTGTACTGTAGTTTTATTTTCTTGGGTTGTCTCTGAATGCTATTGTAATATAGACAAAACACTGATTACACTTGAGAAAAGGCAAAAAAAAAAAAAAAAAGTACACTTGTTATGCACTGTTCTAATGTATGATGCTAGCTATACAAGATAACCTTAATTTTCACATTTGTAATCTCTTAATCTTGTTATAACAACTTTGTTATATTCAGGTTTATATGCCAACACTTTGTTCTTGTTGAAGCTCACACTGCCACATAGACAATAGTTACCACAGAATAGTTCTGGAGAAACCAGACAACTTTGAAAGCTGTAACACAATTCACACACACAAACACACACGCACACATGGACACACCTGCATGGATACACACACGTTGTAGAATTACATGTTTAACAGCTTTTAAAGTCATTGGTTGATGTGGGGTGCATTTTGCTTTTGGATGCTCTTTGATAGCACAGATGTAATACAACTTTCAAAACTGTATAACACTCTACATGCCTACCTTTTAATCACACCGAAAGTATGATAAGAGACTTAAGGACACAGGTGGACAGTGGTCTCACCTTCGATATCCACATCGCCACAACAGTTAGGAAATCCTTCTATGTGGCATACCTCATCACTAAGGGCTTTTCAACCAGAAAAAAGGAGGTCATTGACTGTACTCATCCCTCATGAGACCCATTATAGAATACAACGCCCCATTTGGTATGTACCTCTCAAGACATCTGCAACAGCTGAAAAGGCCACAGAAATACCTCACGGAAAGAATCACAGGCCTAAAGCAGATGCCCTATGCTGACCATCTAAAAAAACTCTACCTATACGCATATCGTCTACTCAGAGGCGATCTCTGCTTAACATACAAGGCCATGTCAACCCAGAGCTGTTGGACATGCTACATTTAAAGAAATCCCAATCCCTCAGAGACAGACACTCCAGAGATCTAAACCTTGTCATCACAATGAACAAAACATGCTGGAGGGATAGGTTCCTGACACAGAGACTCCCCAGACTCAGGAATAGACTGCCCACACATGTCAAGCAGAGTGCCTCTTTGGCCCTCTTCAAAAGGAATGTTGATAATTGGATAGGAGATAGGAAATTCACCCTGGGAATCATGTCAGTTGCCCTGCTAGATAGGGGTCCAGAGAAGTAAATACTGTGGGAAGAAATAGCCAGGGAATTGTAATGGCTATGCTTGTATAGGCCCTAGGGCCAATAGCCTATTATCAACCTATGAACCTATGAACCTATGAACCTATGAACGTTAGTTGGTAACATACTTGCAGAACTAAAACAATCCACAAATTACAAAGAATTATGGTCAGGTTACTGATCGTAGCCCAAATTTTTATGTGTTCATAAAATGGATTATTTTGAATGTATTTCTGAAACATGTAGCAAAATGGTTATGTTCAGTGATCCAAACATAGTTTTCTATACATGTGCTCTAAACAGCTGCTCATTGTCATGCCTGTAATATGGCTATTGAAAAGTTCCTTTAACTAACATACTTGTTGTCTTTTAGGTTCATAAGTTCATAGGTTGGTACTAGGCTATCGGCCCTAAGGCCTATGCAAGCCTAGCCATAACAATTCCCTGGAATATATATATATATATATATATATATATATATATATATATATATATATATAAACAACCACAAATACACTATAAAAAGGCAACAGATTTCAGAGACAAACATTGTTTTCAAGAAAGAATATATATGTATATATATATATATATATATATATATATATATATATATATATATATATATATATATATATATATATATATATATATATATATATATATATATATATATATATATAGGGTCTATATTACTAGTTTGAATGCTGTAACATCGAACTGGGAAGTATGAAATGTAAAAATAGCGAAGCGTCGGAACACCAAATTTTTTCCCAGGGAAATCATTTTGTGGGCCGTTTCCACGGCTTTGCTATTTCCTCCACTGTGGTGAGATCTCAGAGTTGGTATATTTAAGTAGGGGGGGTGCGGGGCAAAATCCCTCATATTAGGGACAGTTTGAAGTGTACGTGTGTTGTTTGGTTTTGTACTGGAACAGCAATTTTTTTCCCTGGGAAAAAAAAAATCGCTGTTCTGAGTGTTCGAAGTTAATGTATTTCGAACTTCCGGGTTCGACACTTCTGTAGTTGAACTTATTGCAGTTCGACTATGTGATATAGACCCATATATATATATATATATATATATATATATATATATATATATATATATATATATATATAAAATACACTATAGAAAAGGCAACAGATTTCAGAGGCATACATTGTTTTCAAGAAAGAATACATATATCTATCTATATCTATCTATATCTATATCTATATATATATATATATATATATATGTTCTTCCTCGAAAACGATGTATGCCTCTATATATATATATATATATATATATATATATATATATATATATATATATATATATATATTCTTTCTTGAAAACAATGTATGCTTCTGAAATCTGTTGCCTTTTCTATAGTGTATTTGTGGTTGTTTATATCTTCTTTCTTTGGCTATATAGACAAAAACAACCACTCTTTATTTGTGACTTACCTGAGTATGTACTCCTGGAGAGAATCTAAAAAATAGTCCAATAGTTTTGGTGTTCTACATCAGTCAGCATATTCAAGTAAGTAAATAAATGAATAAACTAGCCAACAAAGAAAGAAATAAAATTTATTTCCTGCACCTCATGTAGCAGAAGCAGCATTCTGGTAACATTACTAAGTGTTTGTCAAGTTGGTATTGAACTGCTTTTGTAAGAATTAATTATTCTTTGAAGTGATAGTTTCAGCCCGAATGTTAGCATAGCCATGAGAGTCTTATATTCATTTAAGATTGAGGTCAGCCATTATGTAAACCAAAGCTGAGTATTTTCCTTCCTTGAAGATAGAAATTAGAACCTTTTTCCAAGATTTAGGGACTTTCTTTGTTGCTAAAACCTCTTTGACAAGTCCCAGTAACCATGCACTGATACCCACAGACAAAAAAAAAACATAGCTTTTCAGTGAGAATTCATCTGGATTTGGATATTTATTATTCTCCAACATATTCATTGGCTGAATCCATTCCTTAGTCATTACTGAATTCTTCAGATCTCCAGACTGTTTATTCTATAGAGATTGAAGAAGTATCCTATGCAAGAACTCTGCAGTTTAATCAGAATAAGAGCAAGCTATATTCCTTGCACTATCAAGCATCTCATAAAATGATTGAAAGTCACCTAAAACATCATACACAAAGACATTAGAGCTGAATTTGTTTGTAAAGCTAAAATAATCATGGTCTTATGTATCATAACCTGAAAGACAGGGATGTGAGGCAAGTATGTTAAAAAAAACTGAAGAATGCTTTTTGAAATAATCTGTGTGTGTGCATTTGTGTTTGCGTGCGCGCGTGTTTGTGTGTGTGTGTGTGTGTGTGTGTGTGTGTAGGACTCACTGCATATTTACTTTTGGTTTATAAATTTACTTCTAAACTTTCATCGACTATGAGTTGTAATTCTTCCATATATTTCAGCGACTCTCTCTCTCTCTCTCTCTCTCTCTCTCTCTCTCAATCTCTCTCTCTTTCTCCCTCTATTATGACCAGCAGCTAACTCCTAGAATAACCCCAATATGCACTCAAAGTCCTGAAAAGTGTTATTAAATTGTGCCTGCACAGTTGTGACATATTGAACCACTGTCATTAAGGACATCCTGACATTTATACAGGAAAAAAGGATATTTAACAAGAAAATATGAGTAGCACTGCTGGAACTGAATCTATCCTCAAGTCTTGGTGAATACCTTCATGTGGAGGACCCTGTTTTCATAAAATCTCCCCAAGATGACACTGATATAGAGACTGTATCTTATATAGTATATATTGCAGAGCAAAATAGGTTAAAAAAAGATGGTTGGGTGCACAAGTCCTAGAATAAAAAAAATGTTCAGTCCTGGTGTGCAAACTGGTTCCAGGAGTAGAAAAATGACACTGTAGACTCTACAGGGCACATAAACATTCCTACAATTGGTTTAGGCAAACCTCAGTGGGAGGGTCCTAATGTTGTAGTAGGAAGTAGGAATCCACAAAAACTGACAGACTAAAAAGAGCCATAAAGATGACACAGTGGACTATTGAGGATAAACAATTTATGTACTGCCACTATCATGCAAGAAGCCCAGAATTTCCAGATAGAAGATATTCAGACAGATTAAGAGAGAAATTAGAGGAAAGAAAAATACTTGCACAAGAAAAACTTGTGAAAGCTTCAAATGCAAATTTCCATTCATTAATACAACAAATCCATGAAAAAACATTAAGTAGATGAAGAAACTTTGAGCCACCTGGAAAAAAAAGTGACAGAGAAAGTGTGAAAATATAAAGAACAAAACCTAGAGATTTTTGAAAGGTATAAAAAATACATGGACTTGGAAACGATAAAAGATCTGATATGGTGCAATATTTATGCAACTAAAAAAGCCAACTAATTAATACAAGAAAGCAACTCCAAGTATATTTGAAGAGAACAAGTTGTTAACTTTATGAGAAACAGATGGAGTAGGAAAGAAAAAGAGATTTAATATGGTGCAATATTTATGCAAAGGAGAAAGCAAAACTAATGAATACAAAAAAGCAGTAACAAAGATATTTGAAGAAAAATATAGGCAAAGGCATCTGGATATGGAAAAGTTCACAATACAAAAATAAGGAAACTAAGGGGGAAGTAGAAAAGAAAATTAGTAATGGAGAAATTAAAAAAAAAGAAACTAATGTTATGGATTACCTACAAACTGAAGGATTTAGTATAGAAAATCCAACACAGGTATTGCCACAGCATGATGAAACAATGGGTCCCCAAATTAAGGAGAAACAGATGGAACGGGAGATACGTGATTTCTTGCTACATTATGATGCTCTGGAGCCTTCAGTAGGAAACTGGTACTAAAGTTCAGCTGGAGCTGCACAGCAAGGGAAGGAGCAGGAAACCATGGCAACTCTGATGTAGGTGATGTTGTTGAGTCATGAGCCAATCAGTTCTCATATGAAGGAGTATAGCAATAACCCATGCCTGGGTGTGGGTAATGCTGGATTTACCCACGGTTGGCGTGGTTTGGTCACGAGGGTGAAGCCCGAGTGGCCAAACAAAGCCAACCATGAGTAAATCCAGCATTACCCACACCCAGGCATGGTTATTATTATTAATGACATTATTTAAGAAAAAAAATAATTACTTTTCTTAAATAATGGCATTGTATAATGCTTCCTTGCTGCGCTTCCACAGCTGTCTGGTATTCTGCGGCAGTTCTGATGTACTGTGCATGCATATGCCTACGCAGTACATCAGAACTGTGGGCAATAGCAACAGAGAAAGCAAGATCTCCATTGCTTTTTACAAACTGTTTCGCTATGTTAAATGGGTTTAACGTAGCGAGACAGCTTTAAAAAAAGCAACGGAGAATCTCCGTTGCTTTTTTTAAAGCTGTCTCGGTATGTTAAACCCATTTAACATAGCGAGACAGTTTTGAAAAAAGCAACGGAGAAAGCAAGATCTCTGTTGCTTTTTACGAACTGTCTCGCTATGTTAAAGGAGTTTAACATAGCGAGACAGCTTTAAAAAAGCAACGGAGAATCTCAGTTGCTTTTCTTAAAGCTATCTTGTTATATTAAACTCGTTTAACATAGCAAAACAGTGAGAAAAAAGAGTTATAGTCATGAAAAAGTCTGGGCAACTGGACATTTTCCCATTACTATAACTCTGATTTACAACGTGCACACTGACCAATCAGCGTGCACGTTTTTGAATATTAATGGGGGGAGTTGTATAATACCAGATGATGCATGATGCAGCTGAAGAGGTATGTCATAGGAAGCTATTCTGGCAGTTTCTGTAGAAAACCTGCAGGAAACAGAGAGCAAAGAATGTTCTTAGGGAAGAGTTGCTTGATTTAATAAAGATGGATAGACATATTAAGACTGATGAATAAAATGGATTACGGAAAGTAAATAAGACCCAGATTGTTAGACGTTTGATAAAACAGATGACTACAGCAATGAAGACTATTAACATAAATTCATCTCATAGAAGTAAATAGGATATTACTGTGCAGCTACATTAATAACAGGTAAATTCTTACCATAAAATGTAGATCAATAAAGGAAAGTTTGGGAAGAAATAACATGTCATTGTGGAAGCATCAAACAGAAAACTATAAAGTGATTAAGACAAGAGGAGTCACTGTTAGAAGAATATAGAAGAGAGAACAGATCAACAAAATACTTAGAAAGATAAATGTGATAAAAGCAATTTGCAGTATCAGAACAGATCAAGATCTATAGTGCACTATCACAAATAATAAACTAAAATAGTACAGGCAGAAAAACTTAGAAGACATGAGGATAAACATAAAGGAAACGTAAAAAAATAAGCAATTTACTGATGACTCAAAAACGTTTTATAGGGAATTGGGAAATGGGGCAAAAGGAACTGAAACACCACCAAAAAAAAAAAAAAAAAAACATAGACACATTTAGAGAAATATTTAAGAAGACCCTGTGGATTATAACAAAGATGCTAAATGGATAGAAGAAGTAAAAGAAAGAATAAGAAGTTCAAAGGTACAGGATATGAAATGGGATGAAGTAACAGCGAGAGAGATTGAAAAAAGTTAAGAAAAGCTCCAAACTGGTAAACCCCAGGCCCATATGCAGTACCTAACATCTGGCTAAAATGATTAACATCTTTATACAAAGATTTAGCCCTGAGTAAGAATTACTTATATGTGCATCCTGAAAAGACACCAACCTGGTTAACAACAGGAAAAATGATACTCCTCCTTAAGAGTGAACCTGCAAGCTATCCTAAAAACTATAGACCAATACCACTGCACACTTTCAGACTGGTAGCCCAACATAACACATCTGAGATACTTCAGGTGCAGCTAACATTGGGTAAGACAGCGATTCAGGACATAGCCTGCTATAGGTCCCCAGCCATGTCCCAAGATTCACATTCCACATTCCAAAGCACCCTGGAGAACATTAAGCTCCAACCTAACACTCTCATACTGGGCGACTTCAACTACCCCTCCATTAACTGGGAAAACTACTCATGTACCAATACACTTGCCCAACGCTTTCTGGAATTCATTAATTCCAATGCCCTGGACCAACTCGTTCTTACCCTCACTAGAGGTAGCAACATCCTTAACCCAGTCATTACTAACATGGGCGACCATTGCTCCACACCAATAGTCAACTCCTCCCTGGTTAGATCCGATCACAAGCTAATCACCTTGGAAATCCACATTCCCTCCCACCCCCACCAACAAAGGTAACCACCATGAAAAACTTTTCCAAAGCTAACTTTGGGCTCCTAAAAACAGAAATGGCTAACTTCACGGCACCCATGCAAATGGAGAATAGTTGAATGACCGCCATATCATACACCAATGCACTGTACAAACATGTACACAAATGCATGAATCTTGCCATACCCAATAGAACTAAGACGCTGTCCTCAAAAAAAAGGAAGCCAATCTGGTGGTCCCCTGCCATAAACAAACTCTACAACAGAAGAAGGAAACTGATGCAGAATAAGGTGAAGTCCCAAGACTGGAAAGACTCCCTTATCAGCCTCAGCAAAAGGTTGAGATCCCTCATCAAATCCTCTAAAGCTAGCTATGAAAACAGAATTGCAGCAGATAGTAAAGACAACCACAAGGCCTTCTATAGTTATGTAAAGAATCTCCATGGCAATACTCAGATTTGCTCTAAGTTACTGCACAATGGTATCTCCTATACTGAACCAACAGATATTGCAAATATACTGGCAACCAGATTCAGTGCTAATTTTACCCCTCCACCCCCCAAAGAACCAATCACAATACCAGTAGATTGCCAGGAGCCCAGTATTACTGCTGCACAGGTTAAAAAAGCACTGTCCAAGGCCAAGAATACAGCTTCTATGGGACCTGACAGTATCCCTGGCTGTGTTCTAGATGAACTACAGAGTGAACTAGCACCTCACCTGTGCACCCTGTTCAATCACAGCATCATCTCAGGCTTTGTTCCCACTGAATGGCGCACTGCTACAGTCATCCCTCTCCACAAAGGAGGAGCAACTACAGACACTGGGAACTATCGCCCCATTAGCCTGATGAGCCTGATATGTAAAGCTATGGAATGCATCATCATGGACCTAATAAACAAGGATATAGGGAATCTCCAAACTCTGGATCCTACACAGTTTGGTTTTGTGAAGGGTAGATCATGCCTGCTCAACACTTGGTTGACTTCTTTGAGTCAGTCACCAGAGCTGTGGATGAAGGTAAGGTGGTTTATACAGCTTACCTTGATCTAGCCAAGGCCTTTGATAGCATTCCCCACTCAGGAATCATAGAAAAACTTACTAAGCTAGGCATCAACCCCTATATCGCTATGTGGGTTGCAAACTGGCTCACAGATAGAACCCACAGTGTGAAAGTAGCTGACTCCAAATCAGACTGCCGACCAGTCATCAGTGGAGTCCCACAGGGTTTGGTCCTGGGTCCTCTCCTGTTTGGTATCTACTTCTCTGAAGTCCAGGCAAACATGAATGGACTCTGGCTGACAAAGTTCACAGATGATTGCAAGTTGGGAGCTATTATTAACTCCTCAAGTGATGCTGACATCCTACAGAAAGGTCTCAATGAGACCAACGACTAGTGTCAGAACCATGGCCTTAAGCTCAATGCCAAAAAATGTGTCTTCATCCCCTTTGGGAAAAATTCTCTTCCCTTGAATTACCACATTGATGGTAGTCCACTGAACACAGAAGGCATTATAAGAGATCTGGGAACACAGGTTGACAGCAACCCTTCTTTTGACCACCACATTGCCACTGTGGTCAGAAAGTCCTTCTATGTGGCACATCTCATTACTAAGGGTTTTGCATCCAGGAAGAAAGAGGTAATTGTCTCCCTCTATTCTTCCCTCATTAAGCCAAACATCAAGTACAATGCCCCATTTGGCATGTACATCACTAGACACCTGCAGCAACTGGAGAGGTCACAAAAGTACCTCACAAAGAGGATCCTAGGCCTTAAACACTTGTCCTATATGGACAGACTCAAAAAACTCCAACAATTCTCTGTCTGATATCGCCTACTTAGAAGTGATCTCTGCTTGACTTACAAAGCCATGTCTGACCCAGCTCTGTTAGAAATGCTACATCTAAAGAAATCAGAATCCCTCTGCACCACATGCTCCAGAGACCTCAACCTCACTACCACAATCAACAGAACATGCTGGAGGGTCAAGTTCATAACCCAGAGATTGCCCATGCAATGGAATAGACTTCCCATACATGTCAAGCAGAGCACCTCACTGGCCCTCTTCAAGAGAAATCTTGATGAGTGGATGAGAAATAGAAAATTCACCCTGGGGATCACTACAGTGGCTCTACTGGACAGAGGCACTAGGAACTAAGGTTGGATGGCACAATGCCAGGGTAATGCTATGGGCTAGGCTTGTAAAGGCTCCAGGGCCATTAGCCTAGTCCACACCTATGAATCTATGAACCTATAACTTGCCTTCAGACAGACTATATACTGGAATTATATACTGGAATTAATGCAGCCAGAGTTTATAGTCATTTGGAAAAGAAATTCAGTGATGGTAATAAAAGAAAGTAATATGGAGCAAAGGATCATTTGCTGCTAAAACAAAGAAATAATAGAGAATTGTAAAAAAAGAGAAGGATCTAAAGATGACATGGATAGCATCCTGCATACATGGATAAAGAAGAGCTTGCAGAGGTATAAAATACATCCTCCATTGATTAATTACATTACAGGGACCACAAAATAGTGGCAAACCAATTTGAAGTTAAACCATGACAAATTATTATCCCAGAAATAAAAATAAAATTCAAATGGCGATATTTCAGGGTGATTCTTTGTCACCTCTGTTGTTTTTTTCTTGCCCTTAACCCATTAAGCTGTTTACTTAACAGATTAGGTCATGATTACAATTTGGCTCCCAGAAAACATTCTTGTTTATAAACTTCTCATCTTCTTTTGGTGGATAAGTTAAAACTGTATAGTTCATCAGAGTAAGAGCTGAAAGAACAACTGCAAGTGGTTAAACCTTTCTCAGCTGATATAAGAATGTCATCTGGTCTGGATAAATGTGCAAAAGCAATATTTAAAGTAGGAAAGTTGCAGTATGATAAAAATATTAGTCTGAATCAGGAATGTGATATAAAGGATCTAGAGCAGTAGGGAGTGTAGAAATATCTGCAAATTGGTGAAAGATCAGCAATAAAGCAAAAACAAATGCAAATAAAACTTAGTAAGGAACACTTCAGTAGACTAAAACTAATACAGAATATAGCCTTGACATCTTGGAATAAAGTCCAAGCTATAAAGCAATTTGCTCTTCCTGTTCTAACTTACACTTTTTGTGTGACTGACTGGCCCCAAAAGGTACTAGATCAGTTGGGCATACTATGATTATACATGTCATGCTCAGAAGGAGGTATGGGCCTCCTCAAAACTGATTACACATGCAGAACTGCAGTTGTGAGACTGCATACATATCTGCTGACTGCATCAGATCCAAACCTAGTGAAAGTTTTAAACCATGAGGAGAGGAAGTCTAAGATAATTTCTCTGCTTAGTTTAGCAGAAGCATTCCAGTGCCAAGCAGGAACAGAAATCAAAGCAGAAGTAGACAAAAATAAGACTCTTTAACTGAATGTGCTAAAAAACAAAAGAAAGGTGAAACAGAAGGATCAGATGCGAAGGGAAGAAATGTGGAAAAGCCATAAATGTAGTGGCAGGTACAGAGATCTCTTGGAACAACCTTGTGTTGATCAGGATTTGATGCAAGAATGCTTAAGGAGAGGTGAGTTGAAAACAAAAGATAAAAGGTTAATAATGATGATAGTGGGTTATGTGCACAGTGGTTTACAAAGTCCATTGAACATATGGGAGAAACAAACAAATGTTGGATCTGTTAAAAAGAACTGGGAACAGTTGGACATCTTCTTGTAGGGTGCGATATATTTATGGCAGAGGGCATGTACACTGAAAGGCACGATAATGTGACAAGTCTGTTGCACTGTAAATTATGCAAACACTGCAATATAAAAGTAGCTGATAAGAATTAGAAACATAAACTACAAATCATTATACATAATGCCGAAGTGTTCATCACAAGGGATCACCCACTGGCAACAGTTAAAAAAAAAACAGATGTAAGAAAAATTGATACAGTAGTCTGTGAATAAAGGCAAATGTAGCATTGATCATTGAGATTGCCACACCTACTGATTACAGTGTCTTACGTATAGAGGGATACAAAGTCATAAAATATCAGGATTTGCAGTCAGAAATGAGAGACGTGGAAAAAAAGATACCCAAACAATTACAATAGTAGTAGGAACAATGGATCCAATAAAAATAATCTTCAGTCATACTGAGATATACTACCAATGCATGTAACTACCTATAAATTGCAGAAGGACATTTGGCTAACATCAAAGACCGAAACAATACTAACTTCATGAACTTTAATTTTACCCTGACATAGGAATAAACCCCATTCCCATCATGGCACTGGAAACCCAAACAACACCAATAAATTAAACAGAGAGAAAAACGGAAGTGTATAATCTGTAGGACCTGGAAACATTCCTCCCACAGGATTAGGCCAGGATCAGGGGAGAATGGCACCCTGTGACAGAAGGAAGCGGTCCCCCAAAAATCACAAAAACTGACAGGCTAAAAAAGAGGAATAAAGCTGATAAACTGTTCTGCAATAAATGTCCAGACTTTATTGTTGTCTCAGTTTGAGGTATACCAACAAAAGAGAACACATTGTCATGATGGGAAATCACAGTGTTCTATAGTTTGATAAAGTGTAATTCTTCGAGTGTCAATTGCCAGAGGCACAAGATGCCTAGAAGCAGAATGCTGATTGTTGTCTCTGATAGGAACTTATTCTTGGTGTGATGTGTGCAGAATGCTGCTTGCTGTCTCTGGTAGAAGCTTAATCTTCGTGTGTGTAATAAATGTGCAGAATGTTCTTGCTGTCTCTGGTAGTTCTTATTCTTGGTGTGATAAGTGTGCAGAATGCTGATTGCTGTCTCTGGTAGGAGCTTATTCTTGGTGTGATAAGTGTGCAGAATGCTGATTGCTGTCTCTGATAGGACTTATTCTGAGTGTGACAAATATGTGCTAGCAGTGATTTCCTTTATTGGAAGATTCTTTTCTTTGAGATGGTGTGATCATGGGGTCAGAATTAAAACATTTTTGTTAGATTTACAATGAAGAATGTAGTAAACAACAAAGTGATATTTTAGAAGAAGTAAAAATTGTGGGTTTTATGGAAGACATATAAATGATGTTAGAAAATTAAATTGTATTTGTTAAATTCATTTTGAAAAAAAATGCAGACGAAAATGAATTATTTCACATTTTAGAACCTGGTGGGGATCCAGGTTATACCCAATTAAAGGATTGATATATAATACAAAGGAAGCATGGGAATGATGCATACATTTCTGCATTTACCTTCCTTGCATTTGTTCTGGGTATTTCTGGCCTACAGTGATACCATCTTTCATATACAGTAGGCTTATGTTTCTATAATTGAATAAATATAATTTCATATGACAAATATAGTGTAAAAAAGCAGAATGTGTGATAAGTTAGGCAAAGTGATTTTGCATAGTGTTTGACTTGGTTTACCTTCGTTTTGTCGTACATGGTATGTGTGATCGTCCTGTTGTGCAACCCATATTACCGAAATACGAAGAACTTCGAAGGATCAAATGTCGAACATGGTTTGCTGGAAAGCCATTTCTGACATTTGATCCATGTGTTTGAATGGCAAAAAGGAATTTGCTTATTTGCCTTTCAAACACATGGTGAATCGGCATTGTCGGTTTTTGCAGCCTTACTTTTGGCGTTATGCACGTCGGACACACGGCAGATGACAATTCAAAGGTAATCCGTTTGGCTTATCTGGAAGGGTAGCTTAAACAAATATTTGTTTTACAATGAATAAAATACTAGTAACAGACTATAAAAGTAAGTCTGTGCTTATAGGAAAAGGTGGATTTTGACAAATAAGTTAATTTAGAAACAGTGCAAAGAGAGCAACTGTTTAATCTGACCTCATGTGTTCCTCAAATTTTGGCAGCCCAAGTTTCAGCTGATTGTATTGCTGATAGAGGTGCCAAGAGATATGTCAGCAGTGTTACTCGAGATCATGACCTTTCAGAATGATTGTTTGCTTAAATGATAGTATTGTAATTTCCCAAAATTATGTAGCTGTTACTTGGTTGTTAGGAGTGGTTTAGCATGAGAAAAGAACAGGACATGTGCCTTTATTACTGAAAGAAAGGCCACTGGTTCAATTATTTTCTATCTCATATATCACTTTAGACAGAATTTTTGTTTGGAACTATTTGATGATCTCCTTAAGGGGCAGTTTTTGCCATATAAAATCATTAATTGATTTAAAAATTGAATATGTTGGGATTTCACTTTTGTAACTGATGTACACACTAAACATTTTATTTCTGATTTTGAGGAAAAGATTGCAGCTAAATCTTGGTGTGATTATAAAGTTGTATTTATGACACTTAAAAGATACAAAAAATTAACACTTGTAGTGCAGAACTGATGTTTCTGCATTTGCTAATATTGTTCATTTATATAGGATAAAGTTGACCATATTGTGGACATTCAGTTGTTACTTGGTCTAAGATGGTTGTGGACAGAGTGCTGAGAAGTTCTTACTAATTCAAAAGCTGTTAGTAATCAAACTGGGCTTTGAGATAATGTTTACATTATCTCCTTTGCAGAGGTTCTCTTCAATGTTCCATTCAACAAAGTTCTGGTGTTATTGTGGTAAGACTGGACAAAGTGTGACATAAACAAATGTGAACAATGTGGGGAAAAAGGAAACACTAAGCCAACTTAAGCATTAAGCTGCAGGAAATGTAGCAGTAACACATTTGGATCAATTACAATTGAATTGAAGACAGGATAAGCTTCTTGAACTCAGCGATGATGATTTTAAGTGTGAAAGTCACTGACGGTGAAACAGAAACAGCTCTGAGAAGTGATGACTCTTAACTACAACAAGGTGTTCATCAACCAGGTCATGCTGAATGTGTTGCTCATACAAAAAAAACAAACTTGAAATGCTGTCACAAGATGACTATTCTGCAGTACAGAATGAGTCACTTCCCAAGGAAGCCATACAATAACTAATGCTAATCAGATTAGTATCATGAATAAGAAGAAACTGAAAAAGGCTCAGAAAAGAAAAGTATAAATGATCAAAAGTTTACTGTTCACTATTTAGATATTAATATTTATTTATTCTTTTCTGATTTACTATTTATTAATCAACTCCATTGATCCTTTTCAGACGCAACCCAGACTGAAAAGCAAATAAGCTAGAAATATTTAACATCATATAATGAAACAAAAATGAACAGATGTCATAACTGCATGCAATATGCAATGAGAACACAAAAAAGTCATTAGAAATATGAAGAGAGCTAACGACTTACAGCATATATGTGAAATAATTCATGGGAAATAAAAACAGTAAATAATATGAGATACAATTATAATGAAACATCTACATATAATTATATACAATCTATACAAAAAAAATGAGATTGTTGCCTTAACAGAGGCAGGAGTACATCTGTGACTATGCAGATTAAAGTTCTTAACTACTATCCCTGAACATTTACTTCCTTATAGAAACGGCCTCATATTGCCTTTTTTAAAATGTAAAAAGGCATTTCGAGACTTAAACTCCACTGGCAGTTTATTTCAGATAGCAAAGCCTGGGGGGGTGGGGGGTTATGGTAATCTATTTTCTTTGCTGCTTTTTAATAAGTAGACTTGATCTCTGAAGAGTAAGTTAATTTTCAGAGGTGAGCAGTATCCTAACTTTAATATTTCAAGCAGTAGATTCCTTAATAATAGGCAGACCTTTCAGTCACCATGAGCCATTTTAAGCTTTTTAGCAGGTTACAGTGATATAAAGAGGAGTCAGCTAAAAGAGCAAATCTACAGAATTGTACATTATATGATGAGTGAAGTCTCAGTGATGGTAGGCCATATTGAAATCAGGGAGAAGTACATTTTTAACTAAGACTATGTGAGCAACTGGAGTGAGAGTATTTGAAATTATGCAGCATAATTTTAGTTGCAGTAGGACTTTATTGGTGATGTTGGTGTGAATTGTGAAAGCAAAGTATGGGTCGAAAATAAGACTTAAGGATCTACATTCTGATACCCTGGAAATAAAATTAGTTCAATTGTCCTTAATTGTAATGGTTAGGAGGTTTGACAATTACTGATGGAAGGAGAATATTATAATACTTCTTTTTGATCAGGAGTTTGTTAGTTTCCAACCATTAGCAAATGTCAGAAAAGCTTCTTTGGGGCTGTATTTCTAAATTAGTTAACATTCACTAGCTTCAAGCAGCACTGTATCATCTGCATAAAAGATCACATCTAAAGAAGGAAGATCTGTAACTAGGTCATTAATAAATGGAGAGAACAGCAAACGATTCAAAACTGAGTTTTGAGATATCCCAGTACTAAGTATTCCATAAGATGAGAGTTATTTTTTGATATGTAGTTTAGATGTTTTATTTTCTAAACAATTTTAGAACCATTTAACGATGATTCATTTAAAATATTTTTTTCTCCCTTTTCTAAGAAACATGTAGTGGTTTATGTTTCAAATTCCCTAGCCATATAAATCAGAATTACTGCAATAATATATCCATCACTGATATTGGCTTAAATAGCTGTTGTAATGTTGATGGTATTTCTGAAAACATGTTATCTGGCAGACAAAAGCTCCTAGCTATAAATGTGTTTGATTGCCTGCTTTTATAAAAGCTTTCCAAAATGTTTTATAAGATGGTACATTTTAGAGCCGGATCTGTATTCCTTGTGGTCCTTTGGTATAGGTCCTGTAGGGAGAAGGATTATCATAGAGCATCTTAACCCTGGGGGGTACTATTCCCATTGTAAGGGATGGGTTGTAAAGATATGCCATCAAGTAGCAATTTTAGCACTTGCACCTTTTTGGAGGAAGGTAGGATGAAGTTTGCTGAACTTCAAAAAGGATGAGTTTAAGTTTTTTTTTTTTTTTTTTTTTTTTTAACATCGTTATAAATAAAGTGAAAGACTGAATCATATTCCCTAAGAAGGTAAATCTGAGATAGGAACCAATGTCTTCACCTAGAGGAGTGGTAGCTTGGGTAGGAAAATAATCTGTGATGGACTGAATTGCTGGAATGAGAAACAACATCTACCCTTCTGGAAGGCTGCTGCTTGATTTACCCAGCTTTGTACTTGCAGTGTTAATTGTTTTACTTTCTGAAAGAAATCTTTTGAGAATACAAGTGACAGTAAACCTGTTTTTATATTATGTAGATGACTTTACCATAACTGGTTGTAATTGCAGTAAGCTTTCTTAAGGTAAGGCCTGTTTGGTGAAGTTAATCATCACTGTAGCTTTGGTTCCAGGCTTTTCAGGCAGTGCCTCTCTCTGTTATCATATTCTTGATATCATTACACAGCCAAGGACATATGTGGCATCTGAGTCTTCTACATGTTTTAGGAAAGAAAGATTTGCAAACTGTACAGAGGGTGTAGGTTAAGAGGGCTAGAGGAGAAACAAGACCAAGAAACAAGACCTTAGTAGTTACACAAAGGGTTCCAGTCTAGTGCCACAAAAGGTAGCACACTCGCCTTTGAGGCAGAGGTCCACGGGTTTTATTCCCATACCAGGGAGATGGATTACCAAAACTGCAGTACAGCACAGGAGGTTGCTGTACTCCTGAACATGTCATCCTTTGGACGTGATGTTAACCAAGGTCCCAGTTGCATCAACTGATGGACGCCCATGTATATGTAAAAGATCCCATGGCACTTATCAAAAAGAGTAGGGGAAGTTCCCCAGTTTCCTGGCCAAATTTCCACTAGTAGTATAAATACCACCTCAAGTCTCCCCTGAAAAGAGGCCACTACCCTAGTGGGATTAACTCAGTCAAAAATGATAAATAAAATAAAATATAGTACAAGGTGAACATTGAAAGCAGATATTTTTTCTTCAGGGGAAGACTGTTCTTGAACTATTTGAGGTATTGCCTTTATTGTTTTCAATGACCATGTAATGACCATGGGGCAGTAGTCACTTATTTAGTAGTACTTTGATACTTGCGCATCTACAAAGTAAATTGATCGTAAGAAGGTTTAGTGCCGTGTCATTTCCTGATTGTAGATCATATCCGGTTGGTTATCTTACATGCCACTCAAGGCTGTACTGCTGTAGCAATTTATTAAGTTGTGTTCAAGTTTGGTTAATAACATTGAAAGTGAAGACACCTAAGATGATAATATTTTTGGATGTTGTTTCTAATAGTTGGGATACAGTATGTAGGAAGTAGAAAAAAACACAGGTATAGTGAGGTGGGCATATTTCCCCAGAGTTAAATGGCATATTACCCAGTTTAGTGCCTTGCCATTGGTTGATCATCATCACCTTATAATCTCAAGGTGTTTGAAGATTGGCATGACTCTGACACCCATTGTGGGTCCTGGCTTTTGTCCGAGAATGTTTTGTAGTTAGTCTGAATGAAGACTGAAGACAGATGTTCCTCTATAGCCAGTTCTCTGTAACAGCTGCAATATGCTGTTTCTCTATGGTGAGCCAAACTTCTAAAGGGCCCCATTTGGTGTTTACAAGAATGAAAATCCATCATTAAATAAAGATATATTTAAATCCTTAAATGGGCTATTTTTCCTCTAGAAAAAGGATTTTATTTTTGTTAAGTCTTGTTGAGTTTGCTGTGGCCAGGATCCTTATTCCTAATCTTTTTCCATTTGTTGTTCATGCTACATCTGTTGGGACAAGAAACGTTTAGATTCTTATTTCTAAGTCTGGTATGAGAGCAGCAAAGTAAAATAAAAAAAATCAATTTAGAGACAGTATGCCTAAATCAGTTGAGCTTCCTGAAAGACACTAGTGTTTAAACTATTACATTTACCCCTGAATCAACTGAGCGTACAGATCATGGATGATTAAACTAGTACATCAAAAAGTGGACAACATTTCTTTACAGTATTTTGATATAATAAGAGTACCTTAAACTGCAGTGCATTAAGAAATGTTACTAAAGCTTAACTGAATGATTCAGAGCCTTGCTCGGGGAGGGGAAAGCTGAATACACGTAAGACAGTATTACGCACCATGGTAAAAGCAAACTGATAGGAAGGGGAGAGTGACAGGCAAGGGAGGGGGTGGTTACTGTTGTCCAATGAAGAACAACTTAGGTATTAGCATGGAAGGACATTATGGAAGGGGTAGGGGCAAAAAACTGTCCTCTACAACCTCTCAAAACAATCAGTGAGAGGTAACATGACTGGGATATCAAGGTTTTTCTTCATTAAGTAACTCACAGGAAGGCAGATGGGAGAAAGCTAAAAAAATAAATAAATAAAATAAAAGGGCCTTAGGATTGTTAAACAGACTAACAATGGTGTCAGCTGCTACTACTATCAAGTCGCTGCCAAATTAACTCAAATGTCTCACAACAGCAGGTCTGGGAAAATCTTGCACACAATGGTATGGAATAAAGAAAAATAGCTAGAATGCTCTTGCATAAGAGGACATTGGTATCTTTTGGGGAGTTTACCTAATTTTGGTATACTCTTTGTGCCTCCACTAGGACCATAGCTCCAAACCCTCAACTCAGTCTAACAACCATCTTGTCAAATACAAATACCATCAAAAATACATTAAATAAATGAACCCTACAACACTAGCTCCCAACAACCTACCATCCGAATACCTCATTACAGCTGCTGACACCATTTGCTGCCCTGTATCTATCCTGCTTAACAGATACACTGCAGAAAACCACATCCCAGCCCTATGGAAAGCTCCTTTCTTAATCCTATTGCACAAAGGTGTCACATCCACCAAACTGTCAAACTAACAGCCTAAAGCAATCCTCCTCCTCTCTCTGAAGTACTTGAAAAATGCATACATCAGCAACCCCTAACCTTTCTACTTGATAACCAATTATTTTCTCCTACCCAGCACAGCTTTTAACCCCACCACAGCACTGTAACTGCCCTACTACATTTCTTAGATGCCATTAATGAAAAAAAAAAAACAACTCAGGTAATTTCACAAAAAAAATTCCATCATTTTTCTGGACTTGTCAAAAGCCTTTGACATGGTCACACATCAACTAGTCCTCTAAAGACTAAATCTTGTAGCCATCACAACTCATTCAACTAGCTGGTTTTCCAGCTACCTAAACAATCACATCCAGTCTGTAAAATGGAATGACTCCCATACCACCTTCCTTCCGATCACAAGACTCCCCAAGGCTCAGCACTTTTCAATATATTCATTAGTGATATGCGCAAGGAATAAAAACTCATCACCATAGTACAATATGCTGACAACTCAACTTTAGTTTCCTCAGCCTCAAATCTTCCCACCTTAGAAACCATCACTAAGGAAGCTTTCTCCTAGAAAACTATCTAAATAAATCTCAGGTGCCCTTAAATCCCAACAAAACCAAACTAATCATATTCCGTCCCAAAATCAAAACAACACTGACATTTATATTAACTTCTCAAACAACACAGAAATTGGAATCTTCACCAACAGAAAATTAGTAGGATTTATCGCTGATAACATGTTAAATCTTAACTTTTCCACCAAGCACAAACTAGAAAGCAACTACAACACAATTAGCAAATTTGCCTGCAGCCTCCAAAACCACTCCCACCACTGCACAGCGTTCACTACTCTCAACTGAAATTAACTTCCTCAACATATCACTCACTCCCAGGTACTCAAGATACCTCACCATCCACTTAAAAAACCCTTGCTGTCAAACCTCATCCAATGGCATGTGCCATATAGAGCCCTAAAATCCTTAGAATTTAAGCTAACTGTTGCTAATGATTCTAATACTTATTGTGGTAACTTGCTATTCTCTGTTGCCATCTCTAAGGAATGGAACAAACTTCAAAATCACATCAGGTTTTAAAAAACAATTCAAATCTGCACTAAAATATCACCTGACAACTAATAAACTATGCAACTGTACCACACCTACAGTCTGAAGTATGCAGTCTTAACTCTGTCTGCTATGGATACTGTACAAGTGTATTGATATAATATTTTTGATTCTACTCAATATCTTGAAAGCATATATTTCCTTAATCTAATATGCTTTGTAAATAATGTTTGTTGTTTGTTTGCTTTGAAGTACTTTGCAAATAATGCCTCCATTGAAAATGGGTATTTCAGTTCTCAGACAGACTTTCCCAGTAAACAAAAGCAAATAAATAAATAAAAATAAATTTGTTTTTAAAAGATGCAACCACTTAATTAAAGCTTAAATAGACAGCAGGGGTGTAAAATATTATATGAGATGTACTGCTATAAGGGGATAACATTTCTTCATTTATCTTGTAAGTTGAAAGCTTGGTTGCAAAGGTAAAAAGTGTATTTGCTGGTTAATAAATGCATCATCTGGATGGAAGGTCTCCATGTGAACCTGTGGAATCAGTGGCAGAAAGATGATGTAGATGCCAAAGAGTGGGTTATAACTGTCTTGTGGAATGTATTGGTGATTGTAAGGCAAGACACTTTTTTGGGTAAACTGAGAGTGCATACATATCGTCAGGGTCACACTGTAACTGAAATTAATTATGTGTGTTTTATATTGGCAACATCAAAGAGACATGTCGCTAGGGTGTTGATGTTCTGTTTTCAGATCATGTAAGTATCTGTAGTGAATTTGATGATTATAAGACAGGTATTTTTGTTAGTGAGGCAATCAGATGGCTGAATGGACATGGTAAATCACTTCTGCTTTTAGTAGCAAGCGGTTGCTACTTGGGATGAGCATTTAGATTTGAGACACTATTGAAAAACATGAAATGAAACATGGTGTGCATTTTAATTTAAATACATTTTTTTCAGTATGTAGTATAGCTAGCAGCTGTGGCTAGTAAAATAGCAGGAATATAAGAATCAGACATATCCATCCATCCATCCATCCATCCATCCATCCATCCATCCATCCACCCATCCTCCCTCATCCCCTTTTCCCATTTTGCATATGGAGTTGGGGTGTCACTTCTACAGTGGCAATCATCCTGAGCCAAGGGTTGCACCACTGAGTGGCTAGCCCTGCCACAGTAGTTCATTCGTACCACTCACTCACTGACACACACACACACACACACACACACACACACACACACACACACACACACACACACACACACACACACTCACCTACGGCCAGTTTGGAGTGCCCAGTCCACCTACTATATAACTTTGGAATGTGGGAGGAAACCAGAGTACCTGGAGGAAATGCATGTGACCACAGGGAGGACATACAGACTCCACACAGAAGGCACCCCGGCTGAGAATCTAATCAGAGAATCTCTTGCTATGAGGTAACAATGCTAACCGCTGCACCATAACTGAACAAAACATATTATGAATGGTGCAAATTTATTAGCGCTTTCATCACAGTTATCATGAAACTTCCTCAGGAAAAACTATCAGCCAGAACTTCCTGGTCAATAAATAAAAAAAGCTTAGATCACGTGATTTTGTACAGAGTTCACTTCCTGTATACAGCTCATATGACCCAGACGTGATCTGTGCAAGACAGTAAGCACAATATTGCATTCCTTATATGGGCCTTTACTCTCTGTATACTGATTCACTCCTACAGGAAACAAGAGCAAAAGAAGGAACAGGAAACTGTGGCAACTCTAACTCAGTCGATATTTTGGTGTGATAAGCCAGTGAGTTCCCATATGAAAGAGTAACATATAAGACAGGATGAAAATGGGGTTTGGCAACAAACCAAGTTGTCTCGGGACATCTTCAAGAGGGGATTAGATTGATACATTAGTGGGAGTTAAGTGGGTTGGGGAGATGAAAGGGTGAAATGGAGGGAGGGATTATTGGGAGGAAATGAGGTAAGGGTGGGAAAGGCTTAATGGGTTTAGACAAGTGTAGCTGGGTAAGTAATCACATTTTGGCGTGAACTTGCTATACTGCAAGTTTATGTCCGAGACGACCTATAGGTAATCCAGTGGACAGATGGAGGTACAGAATTTCTGGCAGAGATGCAAAGGACACAGTTTGTATCAGCTGATGAGCCTAAGGAAGTGGATGGGACAGAGGATGCTGCTGTTGGAGGTTCTGAACATTGGCTTGGAAACCAGTGAGGTTCCAGGTAATGACATGATTCCAGGTGCTCATTCTGGTGATTAAGTTTGTATGGTTTAAGATTACTGTGGCTTCAGGGATGCTTGAAGCAATTTAGTGGCAAGGTACAGCAGGTGTTTAGTTAGCAGTAAAAGGAATTTTGGGGTAGACCCTAGGTGGGATGGATTAACAGCTGAGGTTGGGTTGGTTTTGGGATCGTCGGGTAATGAGGTTTCTGGTTATTTTAACATGGTAAGTACGCAGTTAGGCATGTCAGATTTGGGTGAGTTTTGGGGTGCATTTACAGTTATCTATGCAGGTGTCTGTATTGGTAGAGGGCCCATGATCTGATCTGGTGATGGAAGGTTGTTATGGTTCATAGGGCGTGGTAGCTATTGGTGATGTTACATACTAGGTTAGGGTTTAGGAGTACCACAAAAGTCATTTCTTTATGCTTGAGGGAATTTGATAGGTAGGCTTGCTGAAAGTTTTGCAGGTATGAGGATGTTTTGGGTATATTGTGGGAGCATGGTGCTTTGTTACCTGGGTTATAGGGGGTTTAAGCAAGGCATGTTTTGGAGTTGTGCAGAAGTCGGCCAGGTCCTATTTGTTTAGTTGTGATTAGGGTTTATCTAGGAGGGCTTTAGCAGGTACTGATTTGGGGGGTGTTTAAGGTTATGCAGATGTTAGCTGTTTCTAGCAATCAGCACCTTAATCAGGAGCATAGTATTGTGCTATCATGACTTTGGTGGGTTTTCAGTGGTTTGATGGGTTGCCTTGGGTTGAGTAGGTAGAAGGGCAGACGTTGAATACTGTAAGATGGGTTTTCTTTGACTGGGTTCAGATTTAAGTTCAAGGGGTTATAATTTCTGTGGCATTTGTTATGGTTATAAGTTGTCATTCCGGAAAGGTTGAGCCATGATTAGTGGCTTGAAGGAAAAGGACTAAAGGGAATGTATTCCCTTGGAGACAATGTTCTGGTGTGGTACAGTGGGGTCACAGGTAATCCTACTCTATTTAGTTTCATTAAGGCATATTTCAGTACTGGTATGTCAAGGCATGGGGTTGATGGCAGGGTTCTAATGTACTTTACAGATGATGGGTACACCGAATGATGTTTGGCTTAATCCTTCCCTTTATAGGAGGTAGTTGTTTGAACAATTTTGGGTATAAGTGAGAGGGAACAGCCTGGTCAGGCAGGTTGGCAGAGAGGAGGGACAGGCTTGCCCTCTTCTGTTCCCACTCTGGTGTCTGGATGTTCATTTCAAAGATTTGGGGAAAGGAAAATGAGCAGCTGAAGGAAGCTTGCAGGATAGATAAGCAAGCAGAGGTAAGGACACTGTTTATTTGGTTGGAAGGTAATTCAATGAATGGTGTATGAAGTGAGATGGGGACGCTGCTTCATAAGTAAAGTCAGCAAGTGGAGGTATGGGTGGTGCTTACTGGGTCAGGATGAGTAAGGTCATGTCATCCTGAATTATTTGGTGGGATGGGTAATTCAATAAATGGGATATGAAGTGAGTCTTGGATGCTGCTTCATAAGTAAAGTACGTGAACAGAGGTATGGACACTGCTTACTGGAGTAAGATGAGTAGGTACACTGTCCTGATTAACATTACAAAGATGTTTATGCTGTGATTAAAAGCAACTATACTATGTCCAGTTGTAATTAATAAATTTTGGTGATCAAAGCTATGTTATGGAAGTTTTAATAAAGGTCGTCAAATGTCATTCGGTGTGATGTGTTTATTGAAGGGGACCTGGACAACTGCAGAAAATGTGGCACAGGAAAGCACTCTAGAACCTTCTGTAGAATGCCTACAGGAAGTGGAGAACAAACAATGTGCCTTCAGTTTAGAAGAACAGGATCTAAGAAAAGAGTTGCTTGATTTAATAGAAATGGACAGATATATTAAATCAATGAAATGAATGGGCTACAGACAGTTAATAAAACCCAAAAAGTTAGACATTTGATCAAATAAATGAACACAGTAATTAGGACTGTTCATAGAGATTCATGTGATATAACAGAAGCAAATAGAATATTTTACTGTGTAGCTAAATTAATAACAGATAAATTCTTACCAATAAGGACAGGGCAGTAAGGGAAAGGAAGGCGAGAAATCAAATGCCATCATTGGAAGTATCAAAGAGAGAAAAAACATAAAGCAATTCAGACAAGCAGTTTTGTCACTGTTAGAAAAGCATGTAAGAGGGAACAGATCACCAAAAATACTCAGAAAAATGGATGTGATAAAAGCAATGGACAGTGTCAGAACAGAACAGGATCTATTATGCACTATCACAAATAATAAACTAAAAATATCAGCACAGGCAGATAAACTTAGAAGATGTGCAGATAAATATAAAGGAAAAGTACAAAATAAGCAATTTATTGCTGACCCAAAAAGGTTTTATAGAGAATTGGAAAATAATGTCAAGGGAATAGAAACACCACCAAAAATCATGTCAATAGAACAAAAGGGTAACAAAAGAAAGTCACATGGAACAAAGGGTCATTTGTTGTTAAATAAGGTCATAATGGAGAATTGTAAAAAGGGAAAAAATCTAAGTATGGCATGGTTAGACTACAAAAAAGCATTTGAAAGTATTTCACATTTATGGATAAAAGAGTGCTTAAAAATGTATACGATGCACCCTACACTGATTGATTATGTTGCAGTAACCATGAAAGAGTGTCAAACCACTTTGCATTTAAGCCATGATAAAGGACAAAGTATAATTCCTGAGATAAAAAAATCAAAGTGGAATAGTCCATTGTGCCTCTTTGTCACCGCTACTCTTTTGTTTTGCCCTTAATCCATTAAGCTGTCTACTTAACAGATTAGTTCATGGCTAAAATTTGCTCCCAAAAAACAAGAAAGTGTAAATACTTCTCATCTTCTTTTTGTGGATGATTTAAAACTGTATAGTTTATTAGAAGATGAACTGAAAGCACAATTGCAAATGGTCAAAACTTTTTCAGATGCTATAAGAATGTCATTTGGTCTTGATAAATGTGCAAAGGCAACCTTTAAAGCAGGAAAACTGCAGCACCAAGAAAACATCAGCCTGGGGCAGGAATGTGATATAAAGGAACTTGAACAAGAGGGAGTGTATAAATATTTGGGAATTGATGAAGGATCAACAATAAAACATGAACAAATGTGAATAAAACTTAGTAAGGAATATTTTAAAAGATTAAAATTAATACTAAAAACAACACTGATGTCTAGGAACAAAGCCCAGGCTTTAAATTAACTTGCTCTTCTTGTCCTAACTTACAGTTTTGGAGTGACTGACTGGCCCTAAAAGGTGTTGGATCGGTTGGACAGGAAAACAAGAGGGATGTTTCATGCTCATCAAATGATTTATAAAAATCAGTGCATACCAAGATTATATATTCCCCATTCTGAAGGAGGTACGGACCTCCTCAAAATTGATTACATGTATAGATATTCAATCGTAGGACTGCATACATATCTGATGACCTCACAAGATTCAAATGAAGTGAAAGGTTTAAAACATGAAGAGAATAAGTCTAAGATGACTTCCCTGCTTAGTTTAGCAGAAGCATATCAGTGTCAAGCAGGAATGGAAATTAAACCAGAAGTAGATAAAAGTCAGGGGGCAACTGAATGTGCCAAAAACAAAAGACAGAATATAAGGTGAAGGATTAGATGAGAAGGCAAGAAATGTGGAAAATGCATAAATATAGTTGCATGTTTAAAAAACTCTTGGAACAACCTCATGTTGATCAGGATTGAACCCAAGAATGGTTAAGGAGAGGCGAATTTAACCAAAAGACAAAAAGCTAATATTGGAGGCCCAAGATAGTCGACTACGTACACGTTGGTTTACAAAGTCGATAGAACATGTGGGAGAAAGAGGAAAATGTAGGTTTTGTAAAACAGAATTGGAAACAGTCACACATCTTGTTCCTGGTTGTGACATACTAATGGCAGAAGGACTGTATACGGAAAGAATAATAATGTGGCAAGATTGTTGCATTTGGGACTGTGCAAACATAATAATGAAGTAGCTGAGAAGCATCAGAAACAAGCCATAAAGCATTATACAAAATGATGAAGTTTATATCACATGAGATTACCTATTATCAACTGTTCAAAAAATAGACGCAAGAAAACCAGATATAGTAGTCCATGAAAAGAAGACAAAAGTAGCACTGATCATTGAAATTGTTATACTCAGTGACTACAGTGTCTGTATACAGAGAGACACAAAGTCACAAAATACCAGGATTTGCAGGCAAAAATGAGGATAATGTGGAAGAAGGATACCCAGACAGTAGTAGGAGCAACAGGTTTTTATAAAACAGAATTTACAACTGTACTTAGATATGTTACTGATGACTTGGCGAAGGAGTCAGTACTGAGCAGACTGCAAGTGCTGCAAAGAGCATTTCTGGCTGACATCAAAGACTGAAACAATACTAATTTCATGAATGTTAATCATACTTTGACTTAGGAATGAGGTCCACTCCCACCATGGTATTAGAAACCCCAAATGACATGAAGAAATTAAAAAAAAGGAATACTGTCATGAAAACAGATATTACACTACATATAGATGATCTGTGCCTAATAATCTTAACTTGTGTTTTTACTAAGCCAGAAAATTCCATCCTTTACAAAACATATTTACAGGCATTTCCTGGAAAACTTTAAACATATCAGGGACAGATTTAAACAAAAAAATAAACCTAGGTTACTCTCAGCACTGACAAACCTGCCCAGAGATAATACAATCATTCTTATTAATTATGCTACTATTTTAGAAAATTAATTCACAATGCCCTACCCATTTCTTTCCTTCATTCTTCCTTATTTATCTCCCACACTTCTGACACCTTCATCATCTCTCAATGTTTTCATTTTTATTGCTTTTATTTATACTCACACCTGCACCCTTTGCCTGAAAATTGAGACCCATTACATTCCTTCTGTCAAAGTCGTCTTCTTCTGTTTGCCTGAATATTTTTAACAACATAGTGGCATTATCCCGTAAGAGTAAACATAATTAATAATCATTGCATAACCAAAAACTAATTGTGCTTCCCTACCTGAACATTTCAAATAAAAAAAACTTTATCCACTAGTCAAAATATTCAAAACTGTTATAAGCAGGATCTAACCTTCACTGACAAAAACAAGATTGTCTCTCTGAAACAATATTTTTATATTAAGATTCTACACAACTGCTAAAATAACATCACTTGGTGAGAAACCTAGATACTTAAAATTTTGTTATTTTTTTCAAGCTGTGGAAGAAAATAGACCTGTTTGGATAAGCCCACTAATTTGGTCAGAAAACTAGCAATAAATAAGTTAGGGCTTCTGGTCTGATAGTATATTGCATGTAATAGAAACTTGGTATCTCACTTTTATGGACTAGTAGAATAAATATTTTAACTTACTAAGAAGAGTTGCACCTGTCTTGTGATTCAGAAAAAGACAATTGATATATTTTATGCTTTGCTTTAATGTGATTCTCAGCCAACAGCCATAAAAAGTAATTGCCATGTATGAAAGTTTGATGAGGTGCTTAAAGGATAATTAGAACAAGTGAAACAAAACCTGCTAGCAACCAGTATTATAATTATTGACCCTGTAGGAATGATCATTTGAAAGCTCTTCTTTGAATATTGTTCTGTGATGATTGATTTAAAATGATACAGTGGTGTCTACAATAGAGCTCTTAATTTTCTGTCTTTCTGGTTGAAAACAATCAGAACTGGACATCAGTACTCATGTTAAATGTGTTATCTCTTAAAGTCCCACACTCAATCCCTGATGGCTGCTAAGTTATTGTTAAAAGATCAGTGATATAATGAAACAAGAAATGATGTTGTTTATTTAATATAGTTTCCAAGTACACTTGTGATGTAATCAGGGCTGGGTATAAGGACATTCTCATTATGTACACCAAGGTACATTCATGCAGTAACTCATGTTTTTTGACTGCACAACAGGCTTTGTAGTTAATGCTCAGGCAGGAGCTAGAAATGATTTAAAAAGAAGCAAACAGTGTAGCAATTATAAAAGTATTACAAAAACTTAAAATGCATAGAATCACTGTTGTTGCTTTTAAGGCGGCATAACTGCACATTGATTTTTAATTTCCTGGACCCTTCGAAATATTTGAGATGCTTGCTTGTGTATACATGTAACCCTTTTAGCACTGTAGTTAGTTTTAATTCAATGCCATGTTGGTTAATAGATGATCCCATCTTATTTTTTGTAACAATTTAGTTTATACTACTTAACGCTTAGACTTAGGGCAATGATTGTTTTACATTTTGGAGGCTTGATTGTGTATACTGCTGCTGTTGCACTAAGTGTATTGGGGAACTTTTCTCTTGCATCTATTAGACATCTGAGCATTTTTTTTTTACTTTCACTATATGGTACTTTCAAACAGAATAAGTGACCAATGACAGCGCAAGTGTATTTAGGTGTATAAATGCTTGTACTTGTACTTGTAGTTAATGTCATAGTATAAATACTGCCTCAGGTCTTTCCTGAAAAGAGGCAATTAGCCCAGCAGGACTAACCCATCAACATCATCCACACATCCATCCACAACCCATTTTTGCACCTGGGATCTGGGTGTCACTTCAACAATGAAAATCATCTAGAGCCAAGGATTAGAGCACTGGGTGGCTATCTCTGCAACTGTAAATCTTTCACACTACACACTCACACCTATGGCTAAGTTACAGTGTCCAATCCACCTACTACATGTCTTTTTGGAAAGAAGGAGGAAACCAGAACACCCAGAGGAAACGCATACAAACGCAGGGAGGACATGCAGACTCTGCACAGAAGATACCACAGCTGAGAATCAAACCAGGGAACCTCTTGCTGTGAGGCAATAATGCTATCTGCTGTGTCACTGTGCTACCCTAACCCATCAACAAAGAATAAATAAATACATACAACCAAGAAATATAATCACAAGTTAAAACATGGATTCAGAGACAACATGTAGCACAGTATAGAAATTCATGTATCATGCTGATTTAGATTTTTATATGTCTCATGTTCATGGTAGGACCTTAGCTACACAATGACCATAAATATTCCATAAAATTTCCACTTTGGCCTCCTTATAAATCCTTTTGCTCCTCCTGGGAGGGGGGTAGTGTCCAAATGCAAAATGATGTCACTTCACAGCCTGTTACCTCTTCTTCATCTTTTAAGTTTCCTCGTAACATTAGACTTAAAAGATGCTTATCATCACATGCCTGCTCATCCAGACTTCAAGCGCTTCTTAAGGTTTTGTCATCTGGATCACATTATCAGCTCTCTGCCTTACCCTTTGGAGTATCCACTGCACCAAGAATGTTACAAAGTGTGTATCTCTACTTATAACTTATTGCAGGGGTATAGGGTATCTACATTTTTCCATGTTTAGATGACATTGCAGAGTCTTTTTCACAATGCCAGGAGTCTGTCTCTCTCTCTCTCTTGGGTGACAGATCTTTCGCACAAGCTGGGATTCCAAATAAACATTCAAAACTCTTTCTTGACTCTCCTCACACAGAATTGCATTCCTGGGATGGCGACTGGACAACTCAGTTCAAAGAGCTTTTCTTCCACAGGTAAAATAGATCTTTATCTAGATCTATGTCTATAGTTTTCCACTCGGACTTTGGTCACTGCAAGGGAATTCCTCAGAATTTTTGGGTCTCATGACATCTATGATTCTCATGATACCCAGGGCAAGACTCCATATGAGAAAGTTACAGTGGTATCTGAAATCTCTTTGGTCACAGTATAAACACCCTTTATCTTTTTAGATCCCAGTACTGAGGTTTGTCAGAAGAAACATGTTTTGGTAAAGACAACAGATATCCCTAAACTGGGGTCTCCCTTTCTCCATCTCTGCTACAAAGCAGACAGTCACCACAGACACTCTGAACTTTACATGGGGAACAGTTTTGGAAAGGATAAAAGTACAGCAGGTGTAAGACATGCAGAACCAATGCAAGCAAATAAATATCAAGGGGATGTTCGCCCTCATTAATGCACTCAGCTCTCTGAACTATCTTTGGTCCCTGGGACCTCTTCAAATGGTTACAGGCAATATCCCAGTCATGTGGTACTTCAACAAGCAAGGGGAATCCAGGTCATACCCCCCTTTGCAATCTAGCCATGTTAGCTTGAGATATATCTTCATAGCACAATGTCAGTCTACAGGTATCCAACATTCTCTTAGAACAAAATTATGTGGCAGACAAACTGAGCAAGACCAGGGAAGACCATTCAAATAGAAACTAGATCATGGGTCAAAGGGAAACTAGATAAAGGGTCTTATAAGATTTGATCCAACTGTGAGGAGTTCCTCAGGTAGACCTCTTTGCCTCTTCTCTGAGCAATCAACTGGCAAAATTATGTTCCAGAACTCCATGCAAGAAGGTCCTGGAAACAGTTGCCTTATCTTTTCATTTATTTGGACAGGAATATTCTTGTCTGTCTTTCCACCCTTTCCACTAATGTCCATGATACTTCTGAATACCCAAATAGAATCTCCCAAGATCATTGTGGTGACTCCCTTATGGCCCAGGCAAACATGGTACTCTTCTTTTGGAAATGACCAGGGTCAATTACCACAAGCTTCCTCCCAGAATAGACCTACTCACACAAGAACAGTGGTGTTTGATACATCCCAGCATCAATCATCTTCAGTTGACCACCTGGATAATAAGATCTTAATTCCTTTTAGGCACCTGTTTTTGGAGGATGTCCAGCAGGTATTAATGAAGGCAAGCAAGGCTTTTACTAGAAAATCATATATTAACAAATGGAAAAGATTTACTAGTTGGTGCCAACAGCATAGCCAGCACCCATTCAGAGCTAGTTGTTCTCTTGTTTTACACTATTTGTGTTAGTTACTATCCAATGGCCACACCCTGGCGTAAAAACACACCAAAACCAAGGGGGGTGGATGAAGAGTGTGGCTACTGAAGTAGTGATCATTTGAATATCTACAAGGCTCATGTATCGGTCTTTTCAGCATGTATGCCCATGGATTCTCCTCTTTCAAGGCAGTCTAATGACAAAATGTTCTTTTGAAAGGGAGTTTGCATTAGGAGCCTCCAAGTAAACCTGTGGCCACTCCTTGGGTTCTTACTTTTGTGTTAGATGTGATAATACTTGTTCCATTTGAACCAACTAATCTGGGTGACTTGAGGTTCTTAACATGGAAAACAGATTTACTGGTTACTCTGACTTCTGCAAGGAGAGTATCTGAGCTGCAAGCTCTTATGGTGTGTCAGCCCTACCTCATTTTTCATAGGGACAGAGTTTCTTTGTTTGAAAAATAATCCTTTTTTTATGCCTAAAGTGGTATCCAAGTTTACTTTAAGTCAAACTATCCCTCTCCCGATTTTCTTTCCTGAATCAAAAATGAGGGAGAAAGGATACTCTATACCATGGATGTTAAAAGACACTTCAGGTACTATCTTGACAGATCTTTAAGATCTTCAGATCAATTGTTCATCTCTTGTGAAGATAAGAAGGAAAACTTGTGTCACCACAGACAACTGCTGTCAAAATAAACTATTTCTAAACGGTTGTCTAATGCTATTATCTTTTGTTATATTGACCATGGCAAATCTATTCCAGGCAGGGTCAAGACCTTGGCTTCATCTGTGCTGTTTTGGAAATGGCTGCATTTTAGAAATATTGTAGAAGCTCCTACTTAGTCATCTGTACATACTTTTACAAAGCACTAAATGCTTGATCCCTTCTTTAGGTCCAGATAAAGCTTTGCTAGAACTATTGTCCAGGGGCTCATCAACTCTTCTCCTTCCTCCTCCTAAATCTAGCTAACTATGGTAATCTACCTATACAGGTAAGGCCACTGCAGCAGTGATCAATATGAAGAATGTAGTATAGTTATGTAAGTTGAGTTTACCGTAGCAGTAGATGTTCGAATAAACACTGCTGTGCTTTCTCCCTTCACCCCCCTTGTTTTTTTGGTGTGTTTGTATGCCAGGGTAGTAACCACAAAGACAAAAATGAACCAAACAACTCAAATATTCACAATCTCTCACTCAAGGTAGGTTTATCCAACAAATATTAATGCAAAATGCAAGTACAAAGACAAAAATATTACACCAAAGTGACCAATATGCAAGATAAACATTTTGCATTAATATTTGTTGGGTCAACCTGCCTTGAGTTAGAGTCCATGTATATCTGAGTTGTTTTTTTTTTGTTTGTTTGTTTTTTAATACCAGGGTATGGACATTTATTTTTTGTTATTCCCAGCATTGCCCTTTCAGGAGTCAGCTTCCCTCTCTCTACTGGCAGTAAAGTTCTGAAGGGCTTCAGGAAAGCTCTGAAGGGCTTCACATCCAAACCTGTCTTTTAGACAACTCGGCTTGAGCCACCTGACTGTTTGGTCACATGGAACAAGCTCTGAAACTTTGGAAGCTGGTCAGCTGTTGTATTTTTGGCAGGATACAACCTCATATAGCTAATGCTATATCAGCATTGATCATTCAAGCATCTAATGCCATGGTAAGTTCAACGTACACAACTGTACTTTCCTAAAAGAAAACAGAAACTCCTCAAAACAAAGAAGAGTCAAGCAAGTCAGAATGACTATATAAAGAACCATGTCCACCCCTCCACCCTGGCAGTGTCTTATCTCTTACAAAACAGTCTGAGTCTCTGTTTCTCTCTTTGGCAACAGATAGTTTCAGACAAATACATTCTGAAGATCATTCATCAAGATTACAGATGGCAGGGGAAAAAATTCTTCCCTTCCAGGCAGTTGTTCTTCATCCACCAGAGCAAACCTCTCTATTTTTCCCTGCCTTGCAATACATGTTGTTCAAGGGAGTAATAGAGACAGTTCCTCCTTCCCAGTTGGGTAAAGGGTTTTATTCATGGATGTTTTTGGTGCCAAAGGGGAAAAAAGTGCCTAGACACCAGTTCTGGACCTTTCTTTCCTAAACCAATTTGCGAGAGTGCCTAAGTTTAAAATACTAAACCTGTTACAATATCTTCTTCATTTAAGGTTTTTGGTTACCCTAGATTTAAAAGATGCTTATCATGACATCCCTATTCATCAAGACTCCAGGCTTTTCTTCAGGTTTTGTGTAACTGGGTCATATTATCAGTTCTCTGCCTTACCATTTGGACTATCTATTGCTCCAAGAATATTCACAAAGTGTCTAGCTGCAGTTATAGCCCATTGCAGGCTACAGGGTATCCATTGATTCCATTGTTAGATGACATTCTTATATTTGCAAAATCTTCTTCAAAGTATCAGGAATCTCCCTCTCTTAGGTGACAGATCTTACACAAGCTGGAATTCAAAAAGTACATACAAAAGTCTACTTTGACTCCAACCACATAGGACTGTGTTCCTCACATATCTGCTAGAAACCTCGGTTCAAAGACCTTTTTTTTTCCACAGGCAAAAATAGATCTAAACTCGAACTTCTGTCCCTGAAAGGGAATATCTAAAGATTTGGGGACTCATGACATCTATGATTCTCATGACACCCCCTGGCAAGACTCCACATGAGAAAGATACAGTGGTATCTGAAGTCTCTTTTATCCCAGTACCAACACAAATGATCTTTTCAAATTCCAGTTCTTGCATTTGTCAGAAGAGAATTCACTTAGTGGAGACATCAGATATCTATAAATCCATGTCTCCCCTTTTCCCCTCCTGCTCCAAAGCAGTTGGTCACCACAAATGCTTTGGACTTTGATTGGATAACAGTTTCAAAGTGCAAGGTATCTAGTACAACTAGGAAAGACACAAGCACATAAATATAAAATAATTTATTGTTCTTATCAAGGCACTAAACTTTCTGAATCACCTCTAGTCCACAGGACCTCAACAATTTGTCACAGACAATACCATTGTAGTATGGCACACCGACAAGTATGGGGAACCAGGTCTTGCCCCTATGCAGATTAGCTACATTAGCATGAGATATAGCTTTACAGCACAGTCCCAATCAACAGGCATCTTAAATCCTTTTGGAGAAAAACTGTGTGGCATACACCCTAACCTAGACAAAGGCAGACGCTCATGAATAGAGATCTTTTAGCTTCCTCTCTGAACAATCAGCTGGCAAAGTTCTGCTCCAGGACTCTATGCAACAAGGCCTGAAAGTCAGATGCCATTTCTTTTCCTTGGACATGAATGTTCCTGTATGCTTTTACACCCTTTTCACTGATATCCAGGAATTTCTGAAGATTCAGAAGAAATCAGCTAAGATCATAGTGGTGACCCCCTTCTGGCCAAGCCAACAGTTGTTCTCCCTTCTTTTGGAATTGACCAGGGACAATTGCCACAACCTCCCCCCTGATCAATCCTTACCCCAAGCAACTTCAATTGACTGCCTAGATAACAAGGACATATTTTTAGGTACCTGTTTACTGAGCATGTACAACAGGTACTTATGGAACCAAGAAAGCCTGCCACTAGAAAATCATATAATATGCAAATGGAAAAAAGTTTTCTAGTGGGTGCCAACAACATAACCAACAGTCATTTAGTGCTAGTATTCATCTGGTTTTACAATATTTGTGGGAGTTGCTATCCTCTGACCTATCTTAATTTTCTATCAATGTTGTCAGCCATTTTAGCATGTTTACCAATTGATCTCCCTCGTTCAATACATTCTCATGTTATAGTGTTTTTGAAAGTGGTAGTGTATAACAGCCCTCCAAGAAAAGTGGTGGCACTTTCCTGGAATCTTAATTTGGTGTTAGAGAAGCTAACACTTGCTCCATTTGAACCAGCTAATCTGGCTGACTTGAGGTACTGAACATGGAACACTGCTTTACCAATTGCTCTGACCTCTGCAAGAAGCTCTTATGGTGTGTTAACCTTATCTTATTTTTCACAGGGACAGGGTTTCTTTGAGAACTAATCCTACTTTTATAACTAAGCTTGTATCCAATTTTATTTTAAGACAAACTATCCATATCCCTGTTTTCTTTCCTGAACTCAAAAATGAAGGAGAAAGGATACTCCATACTCCGGCACTATCTTGACAGAACTAAATCTTTCAGATCTTCAGGTCAGCTGTTCATTTCTTGTGAAGGTTAGAAGAAGTGGAAACCTATGTTAAAACAGACTATTTCCAAATGTTTTTCTCAGGCTATTACTTTTTGTTATTGCCACCACAACAAAACTATTCCAGGCAAGGTCAAAGCTGAATCTGGGATTCGTGGTATTACCCTGATCTATGGATTTTTGGAAGGGGTTGGATTATAAAGTTATTGCAGAAGTAGAAACTTAGTCCTCTGTGAATACTTTTCCAAAGCAATGCAAGCTTGATTCCGTCTCTAGGTCTTATTCAGGCTTTGCTATGGCCATTTGTCAGGGGGTCCTGGACCATTCCCCTTCCTTTTCTACCTCCCAAATGTTGTAAGTTATGGTAATCTAGCCATATAGTGTAGACTACTGCAGCATGAACAATATGATGAGCATAGTACAGTTGTATAAGTAAACTTCTTATCATAAAACAATGCATGTTCATATGATCAACACTGCAGTAGCCACTCTCTGCCTCCCTCCATCCCCCTTTTTTTGCTGTGTTCTTATACCACTTTGTAGACATTTATGTCTTTTTACTCCTAGCTACGTCCACTCCAGGACTCAGTACCCCTTCTTAGCTGGAATGAAAGCTCTGAAAAGCTTGGAGCCCAAACCATACAATTTAGACAGCTCAGCTCAAGCTGTCTAAAGGATTAGGTGCATGGAAGGTACACTGAAGCTTAGCAAGCTAGCCGGCTGTTATATCCCTAACCCATATAGTTAAGGCTACTGTAGCAGTGATCATCTGAACATCTACTGTTATGGTAAGTTTAGCATATTTAACTGTATGTTACTCTATCCTGATAGCTCTAAACATTTTTCTTACTACAGGTACAGGCACAATAAATGTTTTAATATATTGGATGAAGCTGTGCTTATATTAAAACTGACAATGTTATTTCTAATTTTGGGAACATGGACTGAACCTACTCCTCATTAAAAAAATCTGCTGGCAACACTGTTTGGACTGAAACTTCATGCAAACAAACTACGATTCTAGTTTCCTCAGCAGGTTACGAAAAAGCGAAAGCAAGATATACCTCAAATATATCTATCACATGACTTTATTAAAAACTTCATTTACTTGATTTTATTGCCTTTTCCATGATGCTAGTGGTAGTTTAATCTTATTAGTCATAAAACCTGAAAGTAATAATTTCCCTTATAAGCTTTGTATAAGGGAATTGCACAGCTAACATAAGTCACTTCTCTAAATAATGCCTGAGGTAATATGAATCTTGAACTGTTTATTTTATTATCTCTGTTTTTGATATATATGTTACTGCTTATCTTTTTTCTTTTATCTAGTTTAATCACAGCACCTTATTCTTGAATACTAGCATTCAGTAATGATATTTACTGAAAAACAGGTGTCCAGTAAATGTGAAATAACTTTAAACAATCTTTAGCTTTGGGGTGGGAGGCTATGTCATATTGTAGTACTTCATGAGCTTAAACTATACTTATTTATATATATATTTCTTAATCTTACAGTTTGATTCATTACAACATCTTTTACTAGCTAACACATTATTATGTTAGCTTATTTTCTATCTTGCTTTATAGTCTGTCTCTATATGTCTTCATTTAAGCACTCTTACTTTGACTAAACAATTTACACTTGACATTTTTAGGGTTCCTATTAGAAGAGTGTTTCTGCCATTTCACACTGAGCTAGTCGAAGGAAGGACACTGAGCAAACTCTGAACTATAATATATAACATTAAGTATCCTGTTTTTTGCTTATTTTGTTCTTTATTTCTTTGTTAATTATAGCACTTTGTGTACTGTATATTTTTCTAGCTAGTTTCACTGTGTGTGAGGTATTAACTGGAAATTGTCCACTTTTATTACGCATCTGTTGGGTTGTTTGTTTCTGATAACTTGTTGCAGTTAAAACTCTTTTTCTAGAGGCTCTTTTAGCTGTTTAAAACTTTCATTTAAAGGCTCACTGCTGCTTTTCTGCTGTGAGAAACATTTCTGCAGTTTGTTTCTAAGTAGTGGGGATATTTGTAGCATTTCCATATTCAGGTTTGTATTTAGGCCTAGTGTTTGTGGAGGCTGTGTGTCTGAGCACATATTCAGGGACATCTTGGTTTAGCCAAATCCATCAGGCATTTCAGTGAGAGAGAATTGTTTAAGGTCATTGGCTGACTGAGGTCACCTGGACTACAGCTTAGACTAAGCACCTCACTGGTTCTTTTGAGCTTTTTTCTTAAAAGTTGTCTCAGGTTTCAACTTTCTGTTACCTAAGAAGTTAAGTTGTGAGTGTTTCTGACATTTCACACTGAGCTAATCGAAGGAAGGACACTGTGCAACCTCGTAACTATAATATATAACATTAAGTATCCTGTTTTTTGCTTATTTTGTTCTTTATTTTTTTGTTAATTATAGCACTTTGTGTTCTGTATATTTTTCTAGCTAGTTTCACTGTGTGTGAGGTATTAACTGGAAATTGTCCACTTTTACCACTTTTATTAAGCATCTTTTGGGTTGTTTGTTTCTGATAACTTGTTGCAGTTAAAACTCTTTTTCTAGAGGCTCCTTTAGCTGTTTAAAACTTTCATTTAAAGCCTCACTGCTGCTTTTCTGCTGTGAGAAACATTTCTGCAGTTTGTTTCCCACCCTCCCTCCATGTTGGTATGGTATTTTTATAGATGGTGGCTTTGCAGTTGCCCGCCCCTAGTGTAAATTTGATCTGGGACCCTCCTCCCAGTCTAGTGTCATTACCTCATTCTACCCAGTACAGGGAGAACATTTGAGAAGGCCAATCAGCTTAGTTTCTGCTACTCCTTTCTCTCTTTCCACTAAAAAAAAAAAAAAAAATTCTAAGCTTGTTTCCTGCCTTTCCTGTGGGTAGTCTAGCCTGGATATAGATCTGCTGTGTCCAGGACTATTTGTAGGCTTCTAGGCCCCCAAGCCTTTCTGTGTTGGAGGGAAGCCTTCTAGCTTAATTTTGTTTCTTAGAACTAGCCAGTTTTTTGTTTCAGCACTTGTTCCGTACTTATTGTAAGCACTAAATAAGCTACAAATTACTACAGCACTCAACATTCCTCACTGTCTAGAGGAAAACAGTTTCTAGTACTTAACAAATAAGCACCTATTCAGGCATGTCTAAGGGTCAGCTACCAGTGTTTTCTCCTGTCTACCTGATGAATCTGGGCATCTTGGGGCAATGCAGTAATTGCCTCATGTACACAGACAATCCTCTCCTCTTACCACCCAACACTACAACCTGTGAGAGATGCACTTATATAGCCAAATTGGAAGAAAAGCTCTCTTCACCCAACACTGGACTAGACAGTCAAGAGGAGAAGGTAAACACTTGCACCACACCACACTCAGCACATAGTCCCTCAAAACCTACACCACCAAAATACACACATAGAAACATGAAACACACACCTACATTCGCGGAGGCTCTCAGTAAAAACCTGCCCAAGCAACAGGGACCTCCAAAGCAGAAACACAATCAACCTCAACCCCCCAACACAACCCAAATGACACATATCCCACAAACTCAGTGTGCCACTCAACCACAGCCCATAAGGCATAACAACGTACCCAACACTCTAGTCATAGGTGACTCTATAGTCGGGCACACTGATGTTCCACTCACCAGGCTAAACAAAGAGAAAGTTACTGTCAGCTGCCTGTCGGGTGCCAGGATCCGCCGCATAATGCATGCACTCAGGTCACTCCACAACAAGTACAAGTATGACTCTGTCATTGTCCATGTTGGTGTGAATGACCTGAGACGTGCCTCCTTGGACTACATGTAAAGGGACATGGAGGAGCTGTCCAATCTTGTAGCCCAGGCAGGTATGACCCTAGCCCTGAGTAGCATCCTGCCATCACCCAGAATGATACCACAGTACAAGGACAAAATGATTGACTTCAACAATTGGCTAAGCTTCTGGTGTCATTCTAAGGGGATCCAGTATCTGTCTTCCTGGGATGACATGATCGACAAGCCACGATGCTTTGCCAGAGATGGCCTGCACCTGTCATCCCTGGGATTCCGGATACTGGCTAAGGCTCTAGCCACCCCTATAGTGCCTTTTTTAGGCAAGGTTCAAATGACAAATTCACCACCCTAATAGGTACAGGCAAGAAGAATCTGAGGGTATTGCTACTCAATGCTAGAAGTCTAAACCTCAAAATGCACTCTCTCGAGGCACTCCTTAAAATGGAGAACATTGACATCTGTGCAGTGACAGAGACCTGGTTCAAGGCTCCAGAGAGTACCCCTGCATTACCAGGCTATAATTCATACCACACCTTTCGGCCACCTAACCTGGACAGAAACACTAAAGGCGGAGGCGTGTCCATATTCATTAAGGATATTCACACCTCCAGGCTAGTTGCTCAGCATAATGCATCCGAAATTATCCAAGTGCAACTAACTCTGGGCAAGACCGCAATCCAAATTGTAGCTTGCTACAGATCTCCCACCATGCCCCAGGATTCCCACTCCTCATTTCTTAATACACTGGAAAATATTAGAGTACAACCTAGCACCCTAATAATGGGCGATTTCAACTACCCTACCATTAACTGGGAAAACTACTCATGTACCAACTCTTGTGCTCAATGTTTTCTGGAATTCATAAATTCCAATGCCATGGATCAACGTATCCACACCCCCACCAGGGGCAGCAATACTCTAGACCTGGTTATTACCAACATGGGCAACCAGTGCTCCAAACCAGAGGTCAATTCCTCGTTGGTCAGATCTGACCACAAGCTAATCACCCTAGACATCCACATCCTTCCCCCACCCCCCATTAGGGAAACCACAGTAAAAAATGTCTCCAAAGCCAACTTCATGCTTCTTAAGACAGAAGTGGCAAACTTCATGACACCCATGCTGACGGACAATAGAGGTATGACTGCTGAATCCTACACAAATGCACTTTATAAGTACTTACACGAGTGCATGGATCGTACAATCCCTAACAGAGTCAAGATGCTATCCTCCAAAAAAAGGAAGCCAATCTGGTGGTCCCCTGCCATAAACAAACTCTACAACAGAAGAAAGAAACTGTTGCAAAAAAGAGTAAAATCCCATGATTGGAGAAACTCCCTGGTCAGCCTCAGTAAGAAGCTGAGATCCCTCATAAAACCCTCCAAAGCTAGTTATGAAAACAAAATCACCACTGACTCTAAAGACAACCACAAAGCATCCTATAGCTATGTCAAGAATCTCAATGGCAACACTCAGATCTGCTCTGAGTTACAGCAGAATGGCACTAAATATACAGAACCAACTGATATTGCCAACATCCTGGCAGATAGGTTCAGTGCTAACTTTATCCCTCTGTCATCCCCTAAAGGGCCCATCTCTATACCAGAAGAATGCAAAGTTCCTGTAATCATGGCTGCACAGGTAAAAAATACACTATCCAAAGCCAAGAACACAGCATCCATGGGACCTAACGACATCCCAGGCTGTGTTCTACATGAACTACAGAACGAACTGGCACCCCACCTAAGTACCATGTTCAATCATAGCCTCACCTCAGGCTATGTGCCCACTGAATGGCACACAGCAACAGTTATCCCACTCCACAAAGGGGGAGCCACCACAGACCCTGGAAACTACCGTCCCATTAGCCTAATGAGCCTGGTCTGCAAGGCTATGGAGCATATCATCATGGAACTTATAAATAATGACATTGGTAATCTCCAAACTCAGGACCCCACCCAGTTCGGGTTTGTAAAAGGCAGATCATGTCTCCTAAACCTGATAGACTTCTTTGAAGCAGTCACCAAAGCCATAGATGAGGGTAAGTTGGTACACACAGCCTATCTAGATCTCGCCAAGGCTTTCAACACCATCCCCCACTCTGGAATTATAGATAAACTCACTAAACTAGGTATAAATCCCTATGTCACAAGATGGGTTGCCTACTGGCTCACTGACAGAACCCACACTGTGAAAGTAGCAGACTCCAAATCCAACTTCAGACCAGTGACAAGTGGAGTACCACTGGGTTCAGTCCTGGGTCCTCTCCTGTTTGGTATCTACTTCTCTGAAGTACAGGTCAACACAGAAGGTCTTTGGCTAACGAATTTCGCAGATGACTGCAAACTAGGAGCCATAATCAAAACTCCAAAAGATGTGGACATCCTACAAAAGGGCCTCACTGAGACAGATGCCTGGTGTCAAAGCCATGGCCTCAAGCTCAATGCCAAAAAGTGCATTGGTAAAAACTCAGTACCCATGAACTACCACATAGGTGGTAGTCTACTTAACACCGAAAGTGTGATAAGAGACCTTGGGACACAGGTGAACAGTAGTCTCTCCTTTCATAATCACATCGCCACAGTAGTCAGGAAATCCTTCTATGTGGCACACCTCATCACAAAAGGTTTCTCATCCAGGAAAAAAGAGGTCATTGTTCCCCTCTACTCGTCACTCATTAGACCCATTATAGAGTACAATGCCCCTTTTGGTATGTACCTCACAAGACATCTACAACAACTGGAAAGGCCACATAAATACCTCACAAAGAGGATTACTGGCCTCAAAGAGATGACCTATGCAGACCGTCACAAAAAACTGCAGCTTTACTCCGTTGCATATCGCCTACTCAGAGGCAATCTCTGCCTAACACACAAAGCTATGTCAAACCCAGAGCTTTTAGACATACTCCACTTAAAGAAATCCCAATCCCTATGAGCTACACGCTCTAGGGACCTAAACCTCGTCACCACAATAAACAGAACATGCTGGAGGGATAGATTCCTGTACCAGAGACTTCCCAAACTCTGGAACAAACTACCTATCTATATCAAACAAAGCTCCTCGTTAGCACTCTTCAAGAAAAATCTTGATGATTGGATGGGAGATAGGAAATTCACCCCGGGGATCACTTCTGTGGCTCTGCTCAACAGTGGCACAGGAAAATAATTTTCTTGGGTGGCGAAAGCCAGGGTACATTTGGCTAGGCTTATATAGGCCCTAGGGCCAATAGCCTAGTACCTACCTATGAACCTATGAACCTAAGACCAAAGCTGCATTCTTTCAAATGTGTCTTGGTTGAACATAAAAGACTGAAACGGCACAATATCGAAGTGACATGTAAGCAAATTCTTTCCCTGGGAAAGAATTTGCTTGGCCGCTTTGGTACTTTGCCATTTTCGGCACTGTTGTGCGGTCTCGGAGTTGGTATATTTAAGTAGGGGGTGTGGGGGGGGGGAATCCCCCCACTTAATGTAATGTTATAAAGTGTTTTCTTTTTTTTTTTTTTTTTTTTTTTGTTGAAACAGCATTTTTTTTCCCTTGGAAAAAAATTGCTGTTCTGACAGTTTGCTATTGTAAGCTTTCGCTTACATAGGGTCGATTAATCACCGTTCACTTTTTTAAGCATTCGGTGATGTAATATAAACCCACATTTTTAGCATCAACCATCACCCTTTTTTATTTGTTTCAAATTTTATAACCTTCAGTTACATTAACTTCTCTTCTTCTGCTCTCATACATAACAGTTTTTTTCCTTACCCTTGTGGGTTGCAGCAATTTGCATTTTTATCTTCCTCTTGTTTAAAGTGGGGTCAGGAATATCATTGTGGTGGTGACAGAGACTGTATTAATGTCTGATCATGAATACAGCAAGGAAATTTAAAAACAGGCTGATGAGTGCCCTCTGGCACTTTTAAGGAAAAATAAAAGAATTAAAAGGGAAAGTTGATTATTTAATTTTTATTTATCTTAAATATTATGCATGTCTTGTGCATCTTATGGATTGTGGTTACTTCTAGCACGTCTTTTTCTTTCTGCTTTTCCTGGTTAGGGGTTATCACAGCAGATCATCTGTCCACTCATGATTGGCAGTGGAGTTTTACGGTGTCGAGTTGCCAGCCCGGCGTCCAACCTTCCACAGAAGGCACACGCACACACTCACACCTAGTGCCAATTTAGAGTGTTAGAGTGTCCAGTCCACCTACTGCATATTTTTGGGGTGTGGGAGGAAACCGGAGCACCCAGAGAAAACCCACATGACCACAGGGAGGACATGCAGACTCTGCACAGAAGTTACCCCAGCCAAGAATCGAACCTGAGAACCTCTTGCTATGAGGCGGCAATGCTAACCGCTGCACCACTGTGGCTGCCCCATGGTTACTTCTAGCACAAACTACAATTATTCTTGCTTACTGCAATATTTTTTCATTTGCTGGCAGTAAGTTTTTAACTCATTAACACCTGTGCAGTGTGGACTGTCACACCTCTAACCACCTGCACGCATCTTTGCATTCCAGATCATTTTCAGAAAATCAATGTAAGAGGCATAAGATAAACAAATATAAATATTTTGTGAACAATTAAAGCTATTAAGACTGTACAAACAGCAGTTTTATCACTAAGGAGTGATAACAGTGCATTCATAGTTTTTTCACAAATATTATAATAGAGTATAATGCACACAAACCCAGAGTTATATTTTTTGCTAAATATTCAAAAATAAATTGTGATATCTGGGAAAATGTACAACCTTGACGTATATTGTTAAAACACTTTTGTTCATCAGACATGCGCTTTCACATGACAAGAAATTCCTCTCAGAGTGTAACTTTATTAAGATATTCGTAGAAATATAAAAAGTATGCTTAATTGTATGATTAGCAATATAAATAACATTGATTATCCCTCAAGATGTGCAACTTGCAGTTCAAATACCAAGGATGGTTTTCTTTAACAACATCTGAGCTTTCACTTGATGTCATGTGATAGTTTATAAGTAATTTATTTCTTAAAATGTTAAGTACATAATGGAAATATTGTTTGCTTTCATAACTGCTAACAAGTGACAAGCAATATCTCAAGTATACTATGATGTAAGTGAACATTGACAATTAACTTTCCTGTCACCCACCATGGCATTTCACACCATACCACTCAACAGCATACAGGTCTCTCAGTTATAAAAAACTGAACAAAATATGAAAATACGAATAATAAGTAGAAAACAGTAAATTATTTCATTACTGCAGAATATCCAAGGTTAACAGTATTGGTGTCATTTTGATAATTATTATTTGCCCTTTCTAAAGCTACCTATTATTAGCTGGTAAGCAACGTAGTCAAAAAACAGCACCCAAAAATGTTCAGGAAGTCATAAAAGGCTAAGGGTGTTAACCGGAAGGATATAAAATGGCACTAAAGGTGTGAATCAGTTAAGAAGCCATTAATGCAGACTATAAGTAATACAGTCTCTTAATAGTTTGCTTTATTTGTTTTCTACATTGGTATGCATGATTACAGTAATACAGCTAAATAGCTTATTGCATTTTATTTCAAATACCAAAGGAAACAGACTTTACTTAGAGGAACTAAGTGGTGTGTGTGTGTGTGTGTGTGTGTGTGTGTGTGTGTGTGTGTGTGTGTGTGTGTGTGTGTGTGTGTGTGTGTGTGAGGGAGGTTGTTTATCACCTTTGAGAGAAACTGACTGGGTAACTAACATAAATAACAAACCAGACTTGGCAAGGCCAGCCACAGAAATGAGCAGCTCCAAATCAATTTTAAAAGTTTGAAGTTTATTTGTGAACGTTAAGTGCTTTCACCCTGAAATACTGGGACTTCATCAGAACTACATTGTACACATTCCTACTCACTTATAAAGGTTTCAGATTGTCAGAACACCCTATCAAACCTCATATACACTGTTTTAATGCAGTGACTGTTTTTTCCATACATTTTTATAACTGTCATTGACCTTATATTTTTTTGTTTTTCATTAATATAATATAATATAATATAATATAATATAATATAATATAATATAATATAATACAACACAAAATATAATAATATAATATAAATTAATAATAATATAATATAATATAATATAATATAATATAATATATCATTAATAAAATAAATACTCACTTTAAGGCATATTCTTCTAAAATTATTTAACTACATTATATCATATAATCAAAGTTAAAAGTTTAAAGCTGACTTTATTTTAATGAAGCCTTAAAGTATACAATGTTGCCACTAATTTTAGTTGCAAGACTATTACTGCTGAAGTCAAGAGTTCCTGAACTACTTGGATTGCTCTCAGTTCATACAACAAATCCATTGACTCTGGCAATATCACCTCTGTCTTATTACTAGACAAGGCATTTGACACAGTGTCCCACAACAAGCATCTTCATCGGCTACCCATTGTAGGATGCACCCCACCATCCCTCCAGTGGTTTGCAAGCTACCTATCCAAACACCAACAATGTGTTAAATGGCAAAATAAACTATCCCAAAATCATACCAACACAACTGGGGTACCACAAGGGTCCATACTTGAACCCTTACTCTTCAATGTTTTCACCAACAGCCTTCACACCTCATCACCCCTTAGCTTCATTATCCAATACACGGATGACACTACCATAAATTTGTCCTCTAATAACATACATCTCCAACAGCTCAGCCAAACCACCTTCACCTCAATAGAGACACGTCTGAGAGAAACCAAGCTATTTCTAAATCCTAAAAAAAATACACTTGCTTCTCTCGGCAACACTAATCTCAACTGACTTTAAAATATTATCTCAGGGTAATACATAAATTGAAACAGTTCCCACAGCTAAACTGCTAGGCATTACCATAGACAACAAACTAACTTTTGAGTACCACATCTGCAATAGCATTAAAAAAACATATCAAACATATCAAACTAGGAACACTCTATAGACAAAAAACTTTCTTGGATAACTCCACCAGATAAACACTCGCCAACACCTACAGTGGATATAAAAAGTGTACACACCCCTGTTAAAATGCCAGGTTTTTGTGATATAAAAAATGAGACCACAATAAATCATTTCAAAACTTTTCCCACCTTTAGTGTGATCTATAACCTGCACAATTCAATTGAAAAATAAAGAAATCTGTTAGGGGAAAAATATAAAAAATAAAAAAACATACAATAAGCTGGTTGCATAAGTGTGTACATCCTTAAACTAATACCCATCCTACATCACAAGCATATGCTTCCTTCTATTATTCTGACCCTCTGCCTGACCCTCACTCTTTACCTTAATCCTACCTGATAAAAAATGTTGTAAACTGCCACATTACTTTCATTTAGTATTGCCTATCTAGTACGTTTTATTATTGTATCTACCTCTCTGTACTTATTTAGTATTCATTACTTATTTAATGTGTGCTTTAATACTTACTGTTGTCTTGTTTATGTATAATGTCTTAACTTTCATGTATCATTTGGAGCTGTTCTCCACGAGCCTCTGCTAAAAATGGATTCCTGACTCATTTGGACTTTCCCAGTCAACAAATATTAAATATATAAATAAAATAAATATATGTGCACACACACACACACACACACACACACACACACACACACACACACACACACACACACACACACACACACACACACACACACACACATATATATATATATATATATATATATATATATATATATATATATATATATATATATATATATATATATATATATATATATAGTAAGTTATAATATTTTAAGTCTCAATCTTTAGATTTATAATTTATAGAGTGGTTCAGGTTTAATTTACTCTAGACTTACCTTTTTTGCTCTTGTAGTTGTGTTTTTAATATTATCTACAAGAGGTCTTATAGTATGTACATTTGTTAACTCTATCCAAGAGGGATTCCTGAGATCAAGTAATCATCCTCTGTGGATATTCATTTTATTACCTCTTGTTCTTTAGTACATCTTTCTTTGCTGGAAGATTGTAGGGTGTTGGCAAGTGTTTTCAAAATTAGATTAGGATCCGTTGGTTCTAATATTTTCTTTTTGTTTTCTTATACTTAAGCAAATATTTGAAAGATAATTTAGCAATTTTTTAAAACTTTTGAAAGTGTGTTAGACTCAAACAAGTTTGCTTTTACTTATTTAGCTAATATGCCAAAACAAGGATTAACAGCTAGATCATTTTCTTCATACACTACCACCATCTATAATATTAATTCCTTTTACTTTTTAATTTGACTATACATGATTTCTCTTAATGTCATGCCATTAAATATCAATACATTTAAATAATAATATAAAAAGAGGACCACTGAATATTTAAAACTAATAACACACAACTTCTTCCTTCAGGAAAATATTTTTTATCAAAAGATATTAAACACTTTAATTTTGCTAAATATAAGGTATTAGTCACGCTTCTTTACTCATAAAAAGAGAGGTATCACTATTTTGGGGAAACGAGTTTAATATGGAATACAGTAAAGAATCAATAAAACTTTTGTTTCAAATGATCAATTAATGAACACACGCAATTTCAAAATTACATCTTGCCCATTATTTCATCATAATGCTTTAACATTTAACTTAATCGCTAATTCAGCTACATTAGTAATAATTAATAGAATTTAATCTTATAAGACCAAGTTAAAAGACTTTCAAGAATGGTTTAATAAGGAGTTAAAAATATGTTATCCTTCTTTCTAAAACAGTATGTCACAGAGAAAGCTATTGGGATTGTTTTATACTTGTTAATTATAACTCCCCAAGTGAAGATGATAAAAAACTAATACTCCAATTTTCAAAACAAACTACTTCATCACTAAGGCGGAGGATATTCTCTTGGAAGTTCTTACACCTTTATCACACCACATAAAGTTGAATTGATGTATAATAAAGACATATGATGCTTGGGATGCAAACTAAATGTTAAAGCTGACTGGCAACATATGTTTTACGATTGTATAAAACTTAAAACATATTGGGATAATATGAATTCCCTCTTACAGTCTGTTTTTAATGATAAATTTATGCTGACTGAATCTCTTATTTTATTTAATGCACCTATTCCCGCTTATGTGAAGAAAATAAAATACCCTCTTTTATGGAGTATTTTAACATTAGCAAGGGAAGTCATTACCAAGAACTGAAATAATCGGACTACTCCTAGTATGAAGGAACATGTGCACTTGGAAACTGAAGTTTGGCATCTTGAACTTATCAAGATCAAGCCAAGAACATCTAGAATCACATATTCCTATAATATATGGCTGAAATTCAAAGAACTGTTGGATAAACAAACTTTAATAATTAACTAATACTCATCACATTTCTTTTTATGTTTAAAAAGTTTTGTTTTATAGTAGACATCATTGTAAATTGTTATTGTAATTGCTGTTTAAATTGTTTATTATTGTTCTTTTAGATATTTGTTTTATAATATTTATATTATACATTTATGTTTTATTGTTAAAATTTTCACTAAAAACAATTGAGAAAAAAAGTATGTCATCCACTAGTGATAATGCTAAAAGCCAATAAAATTATTTTTGGGGATACATTGAGAGGTTGGTTTAAAATCAAAATTATGCAACTGGAATAAGGAGCTTTCAGATCTTTAGCGCAAACTATAATTTGGCAGAATGAGATTCCAAAAATGTGATGGCAACCACAAATAATTAGTTAAAAATCACTGGTATAAATACCAGTAAATTTTATAACATAAAGCTGCAGTTGCTTAGGAAAAGGTTAAGCTTTACTCTTATGCTATGAACTCTAGAGGAAAGTATAATTTATTAAAGAAACCTAAACTTATTTTAAGATCTAATCAAGTTCAATGTATACGATGCTCTCAAAATAGTAAATTGTTACGTGATGTTCCCCATATTCTCCAAAAATTCAGACTATGCTTCAAAAATGTAAACTTTAATAATGATTCTTTTTTTAATAAAAATATAGGATTTATGAAGTTTGATGCAATAAGATCCCCCACAAAAAACTCTTTATTTATTTACTTATATATTTGTTCACAGAGGAAGTCCAACTAGGCATATTACCCCTTCTTAGCAGATGCCCGGGGAGAAAAGCTACAATACTGAAGAACATGCTTGAAATTAAAACATTGAAATGCATGCTTAAATTTACATTAGTAATGTAAATTAGATGCAATGAAAAAATATTACACAAAAGAAACATTAAAACAAATTGTAACATTTAATTTAGCTTATACAGCCTAACATTAACAGAGAGGCATTACGTATAGTGCAATGAAAAATAGTACACTTTTCTATTCTGTGGTATTCGATGAAATTAAATGGCATTCTATCACAATGTATGGCATTCTATTTTAAGGCACCTATATACAAAGAGTTGATCATTTATGTAAACCTATATGTATGTCGGAAAATAAATTTCAACTCAAAGAATTAAAATTGAATAAAGCCTCTGTATTCTTGAAACTATCCCTGATATTTATAAATATAATTTCACAAATTTTCTTTACATTTTGCACGAAGATTTCCTGGAAGTACACCATTCTAATAATATCCTTCCATCCTTCTCCAATATTAAAAGATAAATATCCATTAGTATGCTGTAATTATTGACCAGTCTCCCTTTTGAATATTGATTATAAACTCCATTATCTTGATTTTTGTAGACAAGTTGAAAATGTATCTTCCAGATGTAGTAAATTATGATCAAACTGGTTTCTTTTTGAACATGCAAATGCAGGATAATATTAAGTGACTTTTAACCTTGTTAGATTATATTAACAGTAAAAAGTTTGAAACAGCTTTAATAAGTTTGGGCATAGAAAAAAATGTAGGTGGTGCTTGAAGATTTTAGTTTTCTCTGATGATATTATCAGCTTAATAAGTATACTCCAATAATATACCCTACACCACACTAGGATCGCTTTTATCTCAGTCTATACATTTTGGGAAAGCTACTATGTATGGACATCTATTATTTCTTTTATTGTTTACATTGGCAATGGGGCCACTAGCTAAGGATATTATTCAGGATCTTAATAATTCCAACATTTCAATAGGAGATAGTATTAGTCAAAATTCTTGCTCTTTGAAGAGGATATCTTACTATCATTAAATAATATTGATAACTCAGTTGTCTACCTGGATGCACTGACTACACATTTTGAGTCAGTTTCTGGTTTATCTTTTTAGACAAAATCATTTACAGTAAATGAAACAAACAATAGAGAGGTAATAGATTTATTTCATCTGAGAGGTTGCAATGATGGTTTTAAATATTTAAGTATATTAATTAAATCTAATTTAGAAAACAATAGAAATTCAAACTCTGAAAACAATATTACACACATTAAACCCCTTACTCCTATTTGGGATAAACATTCTTTTATGTTTGAAGATAGTGCATATCTTATTAAGATGGCTCTTATTCCTAAATTACTTCTTTGTTTTTGTTTTAACCACCACTCGTGGCACCTGTTAAGATTGCATTAACCTCACTCTTGCACCTGTTAAGATTAAAGTAACCTCAATTAAAAATTAATTGTTAAAATGTTGATGGTTCCCCAAGAAGCTTAGAATTACTTACATTCATCATATTAAATTTAGAATGATGGAAGATTAAATTTTCAAGGCATTGAAACCTCCTATACCATCCTCCATTTTTAAAATGGTCATCCATTGGTTTGATTTCTCACATAGGTAAATTGGAAAGACTTGAATTTAGCATTAATGAAAGAAAAAATTAAGAATTTTAGAGCAGCTGTAGAAATTGTTGTTAATAAACCACAGACGATTCTAAGTAAGTTTTACAGTATAATATATAAAATCCTGCAGATGCATTCCACCTAAATAATATTTTCAAATCTGTTGGATGCTTTATATTTAAACACCTAAATATTAAAACATGAGTGTGCCTATTATTTCCCTTCTGCTCAACCAAAGGACTAATGGAATGTAACAATGTAACCAAGGCAACTAGTTGAAAGATTAAATGATTTATTGGGGGGTACAATTTATTTAGAGATTCTTAGTTCATGTCAGTTGATTCTATTTTAGATGGATTTGATCTGGATAGAAATGAGAATTGTATAGGAATTCAAAGAGTTAGATTTTTTCTCAACAGAAATTAGATTCTACTTGTTAATCTCTTACTTAAATAATAAATTATTTATGTAAACTTTTATATAAAAATAGCACTTCAATTCTATCAAATTTATATAGTATTCTATTACAACAAAAACTTGACTTAAATATGAAAGTTTGGAAGTTTTTATACTAAGGTGACTGTGACCTATTTAATGACTTAGAAATATAATTCTTATTTGAATGGCTAATACAACTAGCTCCTCCAGTTGGAAAATTTATACCTAGAAAGTTATTCAAAAAGCAATTTACATCCCAAGTATGTTAAACAAATTTGATAAAGCCAATAATTTTAAAAGCTAGAGAAGTAATTCAAATGAAAAATCAGACTGGAAACCATTTATATAATTTTTCAATAATTCAAAGTTACTGGAATGAAGTTACAAATTCTGGCAAATTATCTGATTTGATAATTTTCACACTTCTGCAAATATGACTTGCATAAAAATTTGTTTCCTCTAGCTGTTAAAGAATACCAACCAGATCATTACCAGAAAATAGATGCACAATGCTTCTTTATCTTTATCTAATTTTTTAGAAACTTTAAGATTAGTCTGTGGTAAGGAAACAGCATTAATTAAATTTAAATCAGTTAATAAACCTTTAGTATGTGAGTTTTGTGCAAACATTTTGGAAATTTAGTTAAATTAAAGCATTGATAATTTTATGATTGATCAATCATTACGTTTTGCATTCTATTTTGTTTCACATCTTTTTTTTATTTCTGCTTTCCTAAGTGATCTTGTGACCTTAACTCGAGTTACAGATACATGCAACAACTGCAATGCCCACAGAGATACCTTATTGAACTAATCTAAGGCCTAAACAATATGCTCTGTCACTATACTCAGTATCATACAAACTGCTAAGAGATGATCTGTGCCCAATATACATGGCATCCGCTGACCTAATGCTGATGGATTTACTACAAGTCAAATGGCATCAGCCTTACTCAGTCTGGGGATCTAAACTTCTCCTGCAACATTGACAGAACAGTTTGGAGGTACAGGTTTATCACATAGATGATATTGCTGCTTGGAACAGACTCCCCATCTCTATAAATCAAACCTTATCCCCTGTCCATATTCAAGTACAACATGGGACTATGAATGGGAAACAGGAAGTTTACCCCATGACTGCCCCTTATATTACTATTGAACAGAGATAGTTCCAAATTGCTTTCTCCCATGCATGGGTCCCCTCAAATTATCTATATTATGATCCCAGTTATTATCACTAGAGGTCAGATGTAATTTATGACCATGGAATGGGTAAGTCCAATATATCACCAAATATGATAGTTGAATCTGAGCAAAAAAAAAGGGGGGGATAAGATAGGTTAAAAACTGTCCATAAAGACAGCTAGTCTACCACTTAACCTATGAACCTATGCATCTTAACAGATGGTTTAAGCACATTGGTTTTGACTATTAGTTCATTAATTTTAGACACACTCTGTGCATTGTGAATATAGTTGAATTTAATTATATACTGTACTTTTCATTTTTCATTCTTGAAAAGAAAAATGTATTGGAAATGTCGAAAAGCTTTTAATATTTTACTTGTTATACAATTTATTTAGACTATTTATTAAGGAATGGTCTGTATTTATTAATTGTACAACCAATAAATATTTTCTTATAATAAAAATATTTTTTGAGGTTATTGTTGAAATTTGGAGAACCAAAATTATGATCCTCAGAATGGAAATATTCTGTGGGAAAATTTCAGAAAAATATACTAAGACCAAGGTTACAGTACCCTATTATATTCCTCTTACTTTGAGGTAAAGGGAAATTATACATAACATTCACCAGTTTGAGAGTTGGGAATACATAGAGTACAGGGAGGGGGTACTCTCCTACAAAATTCATTTAATGATCTTACAGTAAGTTTTGACATTGACAGAATTTCTTTTTATTCATCATTTATTTTATAAAGTTGTAGGACTTAGATAAAAAGCAACATTACAATAGAACTTTTCTGCAGTTGTCTTTAGAGCAAATGTCCAGTTTAACACCCTGTTCAACAAATCAGAAAAAATATATAATATGACACAATAAGATATGATATGTATTTTTTTATTTTATTTTATTTTGAGACTGTAAGTGAACAGAACCAAAAGGACTCATTCTAGCCACAACTTGGTTACATTAAAATGCAGGAATGTTATATGTAAACATCAAAAATATAAAATCATAGTTAAATTACACCTTTAGCTAAGAAAGATATGTAAGTTTTAAGTAAAATATATT